>NC_140298.1:20996320-21033820 GCF_964211825.1 Aythya ferina | reverse complement strand
TTCACTAAGACAATGGACTTCAGAGTCCTGAGGTAATTCCCTTGGAGGAAAAACAAACAAACAAATAAATAAACAAAAAACAACCTTATTCCCACAGGGACTCCTGCTGTAGCTATTTAAACAGGACTTTCTTTCAGCAGTTCTGCTAACAGAAGCCAACACTGAAGATGTTTTCTTATTTTAGTAACTTCCTACTACATATATCAGCTATATATCTTACTGTGTACTAGCTAATTTTTTATTTCTTTGTAATGAAGACTCATTAAGCTCCTGATATTCAGCAGGGAATACATACACGTAATTATTATGCCATAAACTAGCTATGAGGGCTCAATAAATGTCATTAGCAGACTCCAAGGTGCTCACAGCAAAGATGCCTGGCAGCACTTACATAGCACAAATGTACTTTTTATTTTTTTCTGCCTATGCAGTCTCTGTCAAACTTCACATGTCCACAAAGTATACACCACTGAACATCTGTATGGACACAGGTTTGGAACAAAGTGATTACCAGACTTTGTGACATACATACCACTGTTGCACCACTAGCTACTCTTTTAAAACACACTAAGATTTACTCCATCAGCCAAAATGCAAAGGGGAGTTAAATTTAATACCAAAGAGAAAAATTGCAGGTGCATTGCACTTCATCTGAAAAGATGACCAAAAGCCTCATAGAGAGTCCATGCAGTCATTCTCGTCAATGATGGAGGTGTTGCTGGCTGCAAGGGGACACTGAGTCAGTGTGGACACATGCTAGCACAGAAAGACCCAGCTTCTCCTCCCAGACTCTGCTACGAATGCTAACATGCAGAAAGCAGAAATGCATTAACACATTTTGTACTTTAAGCCAGACCTTAAATACAGATTTTCAAGTGTTCAGCAACCAGCACTTTGAGGCATCTTTTTTTTTTTTTTTTTTTTTCCCCCCCCGAATGTCCCTAGAATGAGATGTTGCAATTGCATGTTTCTGGACTGATTTTCAGATGTCCAAACTGTTCCTACAAACTTCTTTTGAAAATTAGCTTTGGGTTTTGACATAGAAATGGAGCTGGATCTGTTTTGGCCTGCAAACTCCAGTTGTGGTTGCTGAGACATACAGAGAACATTGACCTTAAATCTTGCCTGTTCCTTGGCTCTCTTCACCTAAAAACATACAGCAAAAGGTATCTGTCACTCTCTGTGAGCTGGGGTATAGCCACGTATGTAGAAAATAAGAATAATTAAAAAAATCAGGAACATAGCTGCAGGATTGGAGGGCAGGCCACTGGGCTACCCAGAGAAACCAAACTAATTAAAAAGCTGAAGTCAGAAAAATCTCCCGTGAATCTTTTAATACGGAGTATCATCTCCTGCCTTCACCCAACTGCTTCACAGTGGTTGTCAGTGTGATTGGCTCCCGTGTTTTCTCCTTACCCTGCAACTGACTGGATCATTAATAAACAAATACCTCACTGAAAAAATGCATTGTCTGAGCACAGTCAACAAGAAAAAGTGATGCTGATAGAATAATCCTTTTCAGAGTCAGACTGCATTGTACTTCCCCTGTCCTCCACAGTTGTTCATTTACAGGAAAATAAATAAATAAATAAATAAATAAATAAGTAAAAATCTGAATGGGTTTCAGGATCGGAAGAAAAATACTTAACAAACATATATGACAGTGCAGAGTTCTTCCATACACACTATGCTATTTATTTCAGAGTAAGTCTTGTACAAAGCATTTGGCACTGTCCTGATACCTCTGTCTTTAAATTGGAGACACGGATTTGACAGATGGACCACTTGGGTGGGTAGGAATTGGCTGGATGAGTTGTGGTCAATGGCTTGATGTCCAGGTGGAGACCAGCAATGAGTGGTCCTCAGGGGCTGGTATTAGGACTGGTACTATTTAACACCTTGGTGTGTGACATGGACAGTGAGATTGAGTGCACCCTCGTAAAGTTTTCTGATGACACCATGCTGTGTGGTACAGTCAACACACTGCAGGGAAGGGACGCCATCCAGAGGGACCTGGACAGGATTGAGAGGTGAGCCCATGGCCAACGATTTTGTGGGCTGCATTAAAAGAAGCATGGCCAGTAGGATGCGGGAAGTAATCATCCTACTCTGCTGTTGGGAGACCCCACCTGGAGCACTGTGTTCAGCTCTGGGGCCTCCAGCACAAGAAGGACATGGACCTATTAGAATGAGTGAGGAGGGCTACAAATATCATCAAAGAGCTGGAACACCTCTCCTATGAAGGCAGGCTGAGAGAGCGGGGTCTGTTCAGCCTGGAGAAGAGAAGGCTCCAGGGAGACCTTACAGCAGCCTTCCAGTACATAAAGGTGGGCCTGCAGGACAGCTGGGGAGGGACTCTTTGTCAGGGACTGCAGGGATAGGACAAGCAGTAATGGTTTTAAAGTAAAGAAGGGTAGTTTTAGATTAGATATGGGGAAGAAATTATTTACTATGGGGTGGTAAGTCACTGGAATGGGTTGCCCAGAGAAGTTGTGTATGCCCCATCCCTGGAAGTGTTCAAGGCCATGCTGGATGGGGCTTTGATCAACCCGATCTAGGGAGAGGTGTCCCTGCCTATGGCAGGGGACATGCAAATATGTGATCTTTAAGGTCCCTTCCAACCCAAACCATTCTGTGATTCTATGAAGTCAGGTATCTATGCAGGCTGTCCTGAGCAAAAAGGAAATATCTATGCAATGCTATAAGAAGATATCTGGAAGCAAGGCATACAGATATTGTGCCTTCAAATGTGTGTTAGGGTAAGTCAGCACAGGGATTTCAAAAACTTTTGTTATTGTTCCTTTACAGCCACAAAGCAGTCATGAGGTAATTACAAGTCACAGTCATGATCCTTTATAAATTTTCCTGTCCCAAGACTGTGTTCTGGTGAATAATGCTGAATTCCTCTAAGAAATGGCTCTTTTGTTCTGCAGCTTTTAAGAAAGTAAGAACTGCCTCAAAGACCATTTCTGCTATAAAACTAAATTCTTAAGTAATAACTTTTAGCACAGTTAGACCAAGTCCTAAGCCTTGAATCAAATGCCTGGACCAAAACCTCTGAAGCTGGAAATGGATCAAAAGCCAGTTCATGTTGCTGAAATTCATAGCTAAAATGAAAGGGGAAAGTGTCCAGACCCTTTTAGGAAAACAAAACAAAACAAAAAACCAACAAAGCCAACTCCCCCAAAAAGATAGACGTGGTGTGAATGATGCCCTTCTAGGAGAGGAGTGTAAAGAATGTCCCAGGCTGTGCTCTGCCCCTCTCAGCTGCACCTCTGAGGATGAAGCAGCAACACACAGCACAGACTTGTTCTTCTTACCCCTGGAAAAACAACAACAATGACAAAAACCCAGCTATTTGCTTATTTGCAAAAACTGAAGAAACAGGAAATGTGGGTGAGCTAGCTTCACATAGACCACCTGCAAGTCCCCGTGAGATGCACATTGCTCTGAGTATGCTTCTGCCATTAAGATTGCTTGAAAATGAATCTTCTGAAGGAAAAATCCGTAACACGAACTCACCCAACTCTCTTCTCAGCTTGACTTTAAATCTTTCCAGGCTGTTGACTTGTTTTCCCTTTTCCATGCTGAACTGAAGGGACTGGTTATTGCAGACAACACTTACGCATTACAAGAGAGCTATTTTCATGTCTTAATTTTGAGCTGTTGCGCAATGCTTAATTGGGGTAACCTAATTACTTGGGAGTATTCTGGAGAGCGGCAAATACCAATTTTTCCGTTCTGGACCATCTTTCAGCATATACAAATCTCCACACATTTTAGAAAGCCTGAAAGGTCTGACCCCAGTTCTCTCCTGCATGAAGTCCTATTTACACATCTCCTCTCATGCAGAGGAGCCAAAAGGGAATGCAAATACTAACCATACCGCTATCTGTGTTGCTCAACAAACAGATCTTAATCTTGTGGCAGATTAAAATGTATGGGGGAAAGAAACAGTAGAATGGTTCTCTTTCTTGAACATAACCCCCACTATAATCTCACTGCTGCTTATGCAACGCTACAGCGTTAATAACGGGAAAACACATCCTCAGATGTGTCCTCAGCTCCTGGGTCTTACACTATGATGTCGGGCCCACGACCACGCATTCCCAATGGGAACTGACAGATCCTTTTCTGCTGGGAAGACGCACAAGTAGAGAAGTTGCAGCATCCATCAACTGGCATTAGTGCAAGATACAAAAGTACCAAAGCCCCTCTGAAATCTGAGCGACATTTTGGTCATACTGAAGTTGCCGACAAACCAGTTTTTAAAGAGTCAGGAATTTATCTCCACACTTGTAAGCATAGAGAGGATTTTCAGCACAAGAAAACCATCTCCAGCTTCTCTGCCTCCTGTTCTCTGTGAAATTAGGTTGCCAACAAAAGGTTCTTCAGCTTTCAGCAGTTATTTTGTGAACGTTCAAGGAAGAAGAACTCCTTTCAAATCCCCATCAGGATCCTTTGAATGAGATCCCAGGTTATCATGTATCACCACTGAAATCAAATATGTAAATAGATGTGTGTTGTACTTGGAAAATTCTCAGGTATGTACTTTGCTATTCTGCTTACACTGGAATGTAAGAAAAATACTCCTAGTGTCTTTCATCTCTCTCCACAAAGGGCTGCTCCTCTTTCAGCTAGGAATCATAAGCAAGTACAGTCTCTTATCTCCTCTTGAGAAAAAAAAAAAAAAAAAAAAAAAAAAAAAACTTGTCAGGGAATATGAACCAACTTTCCTCAATGGCAAAATAAGATCAAACTTGCAGTTGCATGCATTGTTTAGCTGCTTATGACTGCAATGACTACAGTGACTTAAAACAGGTCAGATTAATATCCTGCCATTCACAAGACTGACCAACAGCTTTCCTCATTGGAATGACCTTCATTTTCCTTTCTCACATCCCAACCTTCTTCTGGTTGCACACTACTGAACTGGTGCCTTCAGAAGTAATCTGTAACCAGAGACCCCTCCTTGAGTAGGCTGAAGGGCCAGATACGATCTCAAGCCCAACCGCATTACTTGTATATTGTACTGCTTTATACAACCACCTGCAGTGGCTGAAAACCCCTAAGCAGTCTTCGTGCCTCCTAAACCAAGTAACCTTAAGGCATTTTTATCTACAAAAATATTTTCCCTTCTCCTCTCAACAGTAGATTAGGTATAAGGTTAGAGGTATGGGTGTGTGTTTGAGAAAGGGGCTATATATGTTTTTATGTTTTCTCTCTAAATCCTTCCTCTCCTTGGCACCTTCCTCATGAATTTCACTTGCACTGACAGCCCAGCCAGCAGGATTAAAACTGGCTTCACAGTGTTATCTCAGTGCCAACTTACTAATGAGCTATGCTTAAAAGAAATACATTGTGCAGACATACTTTCATTGAATCTGTCAGAATCCATCAAAAACTGTGAACATAAGACAGGTAAAGAAAGCAGGGCTCCTTGAGCTATGCCTCGGGTAGAGAAGGCAAAGGATGGTGCACCTCACAGGTGGGACCTGGGGAACCCACCCCAGTGGGCAGCTCTGCTGGAAGGGATGGAGATTGAGCCTGACCTTCAGACAGAAGCACAGGCATAAACTTTCAGTGCAAGAAATCAGGTTAGAATGTTTTCACAGCTAACACCTCCAAGCAAGGGGACTCAATGCTTCTTTTAACGTGAGACGTGGTTAGCCAGCATATGTCTCTGTCTGTAAAATTAGGCCATTCACCAAATGTCAGTTAGGTGCAGCTTGCAACTCCTACAGCAGACACACTCACCACAGGCTCCAACTTGTGCCTTTAGTGCTGGATGACTTTTGCTGTGCTTTAAGTTTGTAAATACACATCTGCATTTTAGTTTTCTACATGGAAGGGCTCCTAATCACAAGTATTATTATGAAATCCAAGAGGATGGCTGGAAATCCCTTGGATATATCCTCAAGATTATACATGTACACTGCCATGGCAAAGCAACACTATACAAAAGTCTTCTTTACAAAAAATGTACCACTGCAGAACAAAGCTGTGCTGGAAAGAAACAAAACAAAACAAAACCTGGAAAACATTTTGAATTATTTAAATAACTACTAAGACAACTTTCCCCAAATCCAATTTTCTCCAACAGTGTCACAACCACCACAAAGCCGTCATACATGACAAACTCAGTGGTGTTGAAATCAAGGAAATGGCAGTGAAAAGAGATTCTCAGGCTATTTCACAATTCAACTTAAGCCGTTCATACTGATGTGTTTATGTGTCTCTCTACCTTAGCACAGAATAGTCTAACTATAATTTCTCTTGTTTTCTAGGGAAATGTTTTATTTCACCTCTATTCATCTAGGGGGTAGTTCAACCAACTGGAAATAAATGTATGTGAGATAAGCAATAAAATCAGTCTAGATATTTAGTAGGAGAGCAGGGGAAGAAGCCTATCTACTCTGCTGGAGAAAAAGAACACAAGCATTTGCTTTACTTTAACACAGTCTTGCTGAAGCTCTCCTAAGCAGCCATTGGCTTTAAAGCTGTCCTGCCTCAGAGTCTCTAGCAGAAAGGGAGAATGATATGTATCCAGCATTCATGAAACTCCTCAGAGTGAGACCTCACAGGACCAAATCCTTGATGCATCTCACATGTGCAATGCAATTTTCATTACTGCTTTCCCAACCCACATAAGCTCTGTAAACAAAAAAGGGGAGACCTCTGTACAGGAATGATAGTGGATGTTACTTTTCACACTTGTGCTGTCAGTGGCCTTCCAGTTCAAACTTGCAGTGAGAGAGACAAAGATGAGTGCCAACTTTCTGTAAGCAAGCAGAGATTTACCTGTGAGGCTGAGCTTGTCCCATTCACCTCAAGCTGGCTAATGGACAGCCACCTGCTACCAATGCTCTCCAGACCTCCTCAGCCTGGATTAAATTTCAACCTAGACAAAGCCATCTAGTCTTCCTTTTTTTTTTTTTCTTTTTAAAAAGGGAAAATAATACAGTTTTAACTGATGGAAGTTGGTTAACAGAGATCCTTTACACAATAATCAAATTAAATACAGTATTCTACAGACCGCAGCAGGGGCAGTGATTTTGCTGCATCGTGGATGACTTTACTGATGAAGAGAATACCATAAACAATGTCCTATGCTAACACAGAACCTGGAAGTGGTGGCATCCTACTGTCATACGTCTGGAGCACAAAGTACTGCATGTTATTTATGGCTGCAGATCACTACATAAGACAACACGCTTTTGAACTGCTGTCTCCTGAACTATCCTCTTCTTCTATCTTATACAGCTCCCATGACCACAGTTGTTAAGTGCACATCTACTATTCATCACAGTTCATGGTAACTCTTTTACTTTTGCTCCCTCATCTCACTTGGAGAGCTCCCATTATTTCATTCCTTTAAACCACTGTGCCTTTTCCCCTTTTCAAACTTTCCTTTCTCTTTAAGCTTATGATTATTCTCTCATTAGAGCATTTTGTGGTGCACTCTAAGGACAGCGAGATGAAATTTAAAAACACAAAATGAAACAATCAAAACCAGCACAATTTCACTTTCATGTTCTCTACAATACAATAATGTACAATTTGTAAGAAACTGAGCCAATATGCAGATTGACAATGAAGTTCACCATCAAGTTTCACTCTCTTCTGGAAGGGGAGTAAAATTGAGTATAGAATCACAAAATACATGAAATGAAATAAGCTTCTGCAAATGAAAGTTGCCCATGAAAATAGTTTCCAGGTCTATGGTTTTAATTACTACATAAATGAATGGAAAAACGGATTAAGGAATTTGCACAATTGTAACACATCATATTTGGAATTGCAGCATTTTTTTCAGCTACAATAGCACGGAGGCATAATCAAATAAAGTCCAACTGAACTGGATCCAGCTTCTCCCTCGTGTTTCGGTTTGTAGACAAGAATCTGAAATCATACTCCAGAGCATTCAGATGGGACTGCAATATGAAGTATCTGGCTGACTTTGCATATCTTTCTCATTTCTTCTCAGGCTTTGGACTTTATGATTTGATTAAAACTTCTTATGAGTTCCAGTCATTCAACTCTGCTCATTTACCAGCTCTGTTTGTAAACAAGATTTCAAATGCTGATTGAGCCACAGACCACGGTCTCCTCTACAGAAGCATTGTGACTAGACAAAACCATCTGGTTACAAAAGCAAAACATGCACAGGAGCAAAAGTGTTAAAACCACTCTTGTAAGAACTGGTTCATGTTTGGAAACACAATAACCCCTGCAAATTCTAGAGCTTTTCATCCATGGCTAGAGAAGGCCTTTCATTTTTTTCCCTTCCTTCTTCTGCTTTTCTTTTACTGCCATGCACACTGATTTTAGTCTGAATAAACTGCCCATGAGCAACTGCTCTTTACACTGCCTTCATGCAAGTCAATTACCCAAGAAGAATTTAGCATGCTGTACCAGCTCATTCAAGTTTTTCTTCTTCAAATCTAAAATCTCCCTAACTCCCTTCTCCTCCACAGGCCTGCTCTTCATCTCCAGACGGATTGAAATCTGGTAAATATTACACTTACAAGGTAACAGGTCTGGAATGCAAAGCATCTGAAGCTCAGCAGAGTCTCTTCTTGGCACCTCAATATACGTACTTTGTTGCCAACTGCCAAACAGCATTCAACTGGCTTTATTCAATTCAAATGAAGATATTAAATTCCAGAACTGTAGAAATATGTTTACCAATCAAGACCACAGTTAAAAGAAACGCCTTCGTAAGGGAGGAGACAAGTGCTACTTGCCTTTTTAGCATCCCTCAAAAGTACAGTGTCTTGAATAAACCTTTCAATCTGGAATATATGTTTACATTTTTAGTATCATCTTTCATAAATAAAGGACAAGAAAAGGGAGATAAGGGGTGGTTTGGTGAGCTTTTTCCTCTCGTAAAAGATTCCCCCTCGACAATGTCTTCTGTACAACAGCTATGACCAACACATTCCAATCTCTGACATTTTATGGCAAGCTTTACAGAATGGTACTGTGAGCCAGCTGAAGGCCTTTTCTGGAGGGAGGGTCTGGCATATATCTGCCCTGCTTATATAGAACTAGTCCTAGTGTTCAATGAATTAGAGAAGCCAGACTGAAAGCATCTGTCTTTCACACTAAAGAAGACAGAAGGTGTATTTACCTGGTCTCATCCTCATGCACAAAAGATAGTGCTGATGCTTACGAATTATAACAGATTTATAATGAAACAATTAAGTTCAAATTCTCTTTACAACTGAGCATTATTTAATATCATTACATAACACAGCTTGGGAAGGAAAACTTGAACTGTTTCTCACTTGCTAATTTAGGGCTAAATCCATGCAGGCTCAGTCTTGAAAAGTGCTAACTTCAAAGGGCTTCATTCAGAACTGCAAGACCCTCTGAAACTGAAAGAGTACTTCTGAATTTAATATTTATTCCTACTAGCTTAATTACATGGATTAGATTCTTAACTTCCAGCATGAGTTAGGAAGAGACTCTTCCCCCCCATATGAATGAATGGCTGGCCGTGCCTACACACCAGTACTTACCCTGAACTATAGCTGGCTACATTGTAAAGACTTCTTTAAGCAAGAGGTGCCAACTTGTTCAAGAAGCATTTATAGATCAGGATGGAAAAATTATAATATAGTGTGTAGAATTCAAAATACAAGTGAGAAACAAATCCATTTTTCTCCCACACACAAAACCCCCCCACACCAAACAACCAAACAAACAAAAAGACTGAAACACCCAAAGCCCATACCATGTCCTTTCAGCCTGCACAACAGGAGACAGCCAGCCCTTCCACCAAGGCATTGCCATGGTGTCTACACTCCTGCAGGCATGCAAGGATGTAAATCCTCTTCCAGACAAGCCTCAGCAAAAGCACTGTCATTTTGATGGCAGTGGAAAAAGCCAACACTGGTACTAAGTAACTCAGCTCAGTATTAGACATACCAGAAACACAGAATATCTCTAACCAATGGCTCCATTTCAGCCCCTCCATATTGATACCAGACCTGGAACTGAGCAGCTCCTGAACTCAGTGCAGATCTTACCTCTCAGAATACCAAGTGGAAACAAACAAAATCCAAAAAATCCTTTTTGAATCCAAAAAGACGCCAATACTCAGCACAGACGTTTATGCAAGAACATCTGACTAATGGTAAGATCTTACCAATGCTTCTCAGACCGTGTTGGTTCATTTGAACATTTTTTAAATATTTTTTTATTTTTAACTCTGTGCTAGAAATGTTCTAAATACTGATGACTAGAAATGATTTACTCCAACAGACTACTTTTTACTCAAAACCACCCTCTTCCTGTCTGGTCTAAACTGCGGTCTCCAAGTTTTACTGGACCAAGCACACTGAGAGTTAGTTAATAACTCTGTTGTGAGTAAGTGATATCCTCCCCAGCACACTTCAAAACAGTGATAAGTTAAAAAAAAAAAAAAAAAAAAGCATTAAAAAAATACTGTTAAGAGTTTGAACTAGTATTTATTATTGCTTTTACAAAAACTATGCTATTTCTGAAATATATATATTAAATATCATTTTTCTGAAACTTTTCAGGCTAACGTAGTACGATGTCCTAGACAGCTTTCTAAGTCTTAAAACCATCCTGTTTCAAATATTGGTTAATGCAAACCTGGAAAGTTGCCTTGTCTAGAGTAAAATCACATACAGATTGAAAAAAGATTAAGTTTTCTTGTTACAATATATGCCGCTTTTATATTTTAACATTCTAGTGTTGGGAATAGAATAAGAGAGTTGTGGAAAAAGAAGGAGAACACAGAAGGGTACAGATTACTGCGACAACTACTGCTGCAGGAACGTACAAGGTAGCAGAGGGAAGTACAGACACATTACCATCACTTTATAGCATGTTTCCTCCTTGTGACAGGTTGACAATTGAGAGATAAATGGCTTCTACCACAATGGACACTCAGTTTTTGTCTGTGCTACTCATAGCTGAGTGTTCATGTTTACAAGGCTAGTATAATTTTTTGGCACCTAAATGGAAAAGCTGGATGGATCTAATTGGATTTTCCAAAGCATAAGACAAATGTCTTTCACCAAGATGGACGCTAAGATTATCAGTTACTCAGAGTGTGGCTACCTGTTTCAGATTCATCTACAGAGGACTGGCTTCTAAGTACACATCACCAAGACTGAGCTTCTGATCCCTTATCATTGTTGAGTTGGCAGCTATCATTACATGCCAACCAAACCTTCCTCACACAAAGCAGGCATCACTACAACAAAACTGCGGCACGAGGCAAGTCTGCATCAGAGATACCTGAGTGACAGGGGTACAAACACAGCCCCCCAAACAGGTTCACAGAATTGCCATAAGAATGGAACTGGACCCATGCCTAACAACTGATGACTTTTTGCCTGCATTTCTTAATGATGATTTTTGCTCAATTAATTTCAACCCTTTATTTCTAACTGAAATTTCACTTGTTCTGTTTTACTTTCTCAGTCTTCCCTTGAACAATAATTAACCGCTCTCCCCCCCCCAAAAAAAAAAAAAAAAAAAAATCCTTTCTATTCCTTTCTATTTCCAAGCAATTTACTTTCTGCTTTCCTGGGCATGCGTAAATGTTTGAGACAAAAATTCGCTAGTGAAAGAGACATACATGCAAGCAAACACATGCACACACACACACATGAAGAAACCAAAAATATAAAAGAATATATATTTCAGACTAACAAGATTATATCCAACTAAATATTAGAAAAAGATGTTCTGACCATTTATGGTTCAGAAGGATCCAAAACTAACGCAGACTCCAGACAGAGATCACATTCAGTGAAAGAGCTCCACAAATTGCATCATATAACACCATGACTGCGATACATAATATGGATACCAACTACAGAATCAATGCCTGCATTTCTTAAAGATCAAAAAAGACTAGGAATGTATCAACTGCTTCTCAGAATAACCTAAAGAATGATTTTCAAACACATTACTTCAAAGAAGCATGAGAACTACAGTGGTGCTTCATAGTGAGTTGTAAATTTTCTGCTCTATATGCATTATTAGTCATGCTTCTAACTGGTAAGGCTGTGCTGACCTACGTCTACAGAATTAGGGCTCCACATGGTGCTAGCTCAGATTACACAGGATACTTAAGCTTCTGAAGAACCATATTCAGAGGGAAAAGCTTCTGAAGAACCATATTCAGGTTCTGAGCATGAATGACTGAGATGAATACTGGCTGAATTGCAAGGAGAAAACAGAAGTTGGTAGAATATGGCAGATAAATGATTTCTTGCTGCAACACTGCAGCAGAAATAATACGCTCTCAGACTGCAAGGAAAGGTTAAGATAAGTCTGCTACTACAGAAATTAACTGGGATCACATCAAGAATCTTCCTTTCAGTGCTGGACATCTCTTTCTATTAGGGCTGTGGTAAAATGGGCAGAAATTATAGCTGAGAAAGATCTATAGGCTCCAAATTCTGATATGGTCCAAAGTCCTGCTAAAAGATACTCCAAAGTCCTGATAAAATACAACAAAGATTGAATATCTGTACAAAAGTCAATAGAATGAGTCAAAATTCAACCATGCAGAGACATCTGAAGCCCATAATCATCAAAAACTGACAGCACTTTTTATGGCAGTAACACCATTCCCTTGGAATCCACCCTGTTCATTAACAGAAGTTATAGAACTGCTGCATTGCTTTTTTTAAAAATATATACATATATATGTATATATATTGTCATTCCTGGCCTTTCAATGATAAATACCAAGAGGAGGAGTGGACCAGAAAGAGTCTAGTGAAGTAAAAGAACCACCCCACCAAAAAAAAACCAACTCAACCTAACCCAACCCAAAAAACTACCTTACAATGCACATGATGCAAATATAGCATCTCCTTAGACTTTGATATTCAGCGTAGTTTTCTACTTGGTTTGACATGGTTCCATAATTCACCTGGCTACATCTGGCAGTTAACTGTCTGTTTTAAATTAATAACCCACAGGGCCTCTAAAAGTAGTGGGAATGGTAACTTCTAAAAACTTGTATACTTGGCATTTACAAGTAGACTAAATGAAAAAGGACACACCATCAGTGGTGGAGAGAGAGACCACTTTCCAAGCAAATTCTTTGTAACCTCAAATTCTTTGTTGTGCCTACCCTAGTATGTATAAAGCTGAACTCTCATCAATATTGCCTAGAAGGAAGGAATTATCAGTGATTTCTCACACAGAAACACCTGTAAGTTTGTGGGAGATTTTTTTGTTTCCTGTTAGTGGTGACTACAAAAGCTTCCCTGCCTCTGTATATGGCATGGTGAATAGTACTATAGATTGTAGAATATCCTGAGTTGGAAGGGACCCAATAGGTAGTATTAACAGATAACAGTCTTCAATTATACCAAAGTTCACAACTTCACCATTTGAGTGTTCAAATGAAATGCACAAAGCAGCACATAAATGAGTATAAAATAACTTCACTGCTAGTGAATTTGGAATGGTCTCCTTGAACCAGTATCACAGCCATACCACATGAGGCTCCACAAGGGTGAAGCTTTCCCCTAAATAAATGTGTAAAACTCCCACAAGTTAAAATGGAAGTTATATACACACACAGTTGTTAAGGGTGGGAAACAGCCTGTGGCTAGGTGTTAACACATCCATTACAAATCCCTGTTCTCCAGGGCTTAGAACCACGCTGTAAACATTTGTAATTAACTATGACACATCAACCCTCAAGATTTGCCAATTATAAAAATTAAAACGTTGCAACTGAATTCAAGAAGGAATTAAAGGAAATGCTGTGCGAGTGCACTGGAAGCAGACTCTGCTCAGCTGAAAGAAATCAGGGCAGTCCCCCTGCAGTGATGACAACACAACTGCATGAAGTTATGGGAGCTATGGATTTAGCTTGTGACCATGCAAATTAATTTTGAAAATCAGACACCAAGCTGTTAAGTATGTGAACAACACCTGCTTATGATAAAACACATCTCTGGTTAAACTGTGTCATCTCTTGCCTAAAGCACTGCAAACACATAATGCCTCTTCCCCCTTGTCAGCCATCCCAAGGGTGGAGGGAAGGACACATGGATACAGTAGATGAGTCACTGAGACTGAAACAAAAAGGAATAGAGGAAAGACAGAAAAGAAAGATGAGTTTGTCTACAAAGTAACACAGTCCATTGGATCAAGTGTAGGCCGCTCGACAAGTAGTGCTCAGAAACCATTAATAATCAGAGGATATGAAGCACCACTATCATGGAGACCTGGGACAGGTGCCATGTAACATACAACTCAAGCAGTACCTATCCAAAAAAGCAAAGGCTGAAGAACTTGTCATATTTTGTTTCTCATAAATATCAATTGTATAATCTGGAATAGCAAACCTAGCCAATGTTGGGCACTCAGTCAGAAAGATGATAGCACTCTGTTTTGCTTTCTTAAAGAGAGTATGAAAAAGTTACTCTCAATTCATTTGGTTGTTTCAAAATAGGGGCATGAATCATAGAATCATATAATGGTTTTAGTTGGAAGGGACCTTAAAGATCATCTAATTTCAACCCCCTGTCATGTCCCACTACACCAGGTTGCTCAAAGCCCCATCCAAACTGGCCTTGAACACTTCCAGGGATGTGACAGTGATGAAGAAAAATGCTCCTAACTTACTTCTCCATTCTCTTCATAGCTCCCATTTCTGAAAGGGCATTAAATCCCAATTCCATCTGAAAAAGGGAACAGCGATGCAAATGTTAGACAGGGGGGTCAGAGCTGATATTTATTCCTCTGATAGGCTTCTGCGAGAATTTGTAGAAACTCCTGAGTAACAGATACTAAAGAATGCTACTTAACATGCCTTGGATTGATTTAAAAGAAAAAAAAAAAAAAGTGTGATGGTGACACTTAAAAATTGGAAAGTGGCTTTTACATGATCATTAAGTCAGTCCACTGCAATCTATTTCCACAGAAGTGATTCCTGAGGTCTGTCTCAGTTCTCCAAGTGCAGAGCAAGCTACAAAGCCAACTGAGCATTTGGTGAACAAGGGCTGCAGCACAGTGTAAAAACAGACATGCTTAGGCTAAGCTTGGAGGCACAGACACATGACCCACAGTAAGGTAGTTCAGTTTCAGTCCTGCCATCCATTCTGCTATCCTTCTTTTACAAACAGGGCCAATACACACCCTTGGATGCAAAGGACTGTGGACACCTGCACTGTATGTTTGACTTACCTTGATTTTTGAAAAGTTCTGTCACAGATTAATACATTAACCCTTATCTATCTTAATGTTCCTCATTGCTTCTAGTAGCAATTAAACTTGATAAAATTTAAACTTAAGAAAATATAGCTTTAAACGGAATATAGTCTCATGTATGTAATAGCAAAAGGCTGGGTTAGGATACATACTATCTATTAAAAATGGAAAATGAGGAATTAAAGACACAACTAGAGTGGGAAAATATTCAAATGAACTATTTGTTAGCACCTAGAAGAAAGAAAACAAGGAGTTGAGTAACAGCTCACATGGACTTGTCAAAAGCAATTAGCATCCAAACAACCTGAAATGCCTTCAGGACTGGATAACAAGCTTTGCAAATAGTGGAGAAACCACAGATGACATTTATCTTAACTTCAGTAAGTTGGACGCTTGACATGCCCATTAGCAAATGGGGGAAATATTGTCTAGACAAAAAATACAGTAGGCAGGCTGCAAGACTGGAAGACTGGACTGAGAAAGCATCTGAGAACCATCTATCTGACTAGGTTCTGCAGAGCAATAAAACACAAATTAACAAGTAAATTTGGGTGTCTCAGCCAAAACAAGAGAAGACAGAAGGTGTCACAATTAGAAAACCTTCAGCTATGTCAACAGCTGCTGCAAAAAGCAGGGGAATGATCCATTTTCCAGGTCCATGCTGGATGAATCTTGAGTAGCTCCAAGCTGCATCAAGGAACATTTATGCCAGGTGTCACAAAAAACCTTTGGACATTGAGGATAATGAAATTCTAGAACAGGTTGCATGAGGAAGCTGTGGTGGCAACTGGAAGGCTTTAGGAAAAGGTTGCACAAATATCTATCTGGAATATTATGGCTGTAGTCTACAACCTCTTCTAATGCAAGACCAGCTGAGCAGATTCTTGAAGTCACTCCAGCTATGTGTTTCTTCTCTGATAACGGGCTGCTGGCAAACAGCTTACATTTCTGAACAAGCTTTATGAATACATCTATTGATACCTACATACGTCAGATATGTTTATGCAAAGTAATTCAGGAATGTATGTCATGAGGTCAGGTCCCAGAGGGCACAGATCAATACATCAACTCCACTAACATAAACAGTGCTGCACACCAGCCAGCAAGAACCTAGCCCAGTGTGCAGCAAGGTAATAACAGCTCTGAGCAGGGAGCTGAAGCTGTCAAGCACAGAAAGCTTCTGTTGCAGCCCATGTGAAGGAGAGGCTCCTAAAACCTCTTCTGTGGGAATGACTTGTACATACTATTAAATACAGATATACAGACAAACTTAAACATTTAACATTTCCTGCATAATCCGTTTAGAAGCCTGCTGCAACTGTCCTGCAACTACAGAGCTAATAAACTGTAACAGCTCCTTAAGATAAGGAGATAAGCCCTGTGTTAAAATAATTTATACCAAAACATTTGAAATGTGTAATAATGCAAACATAAAGAGCAAAATCTCTGTGGTATTACTGTTAAGTCCATGCTTAAAATAACACCGCATATAATTATGACTAATACTCCAATCCCTGGTCTTGAATTCCCCAAATTATGATGCTATGTTGTACACTGCTTTCCTCCACTGGTGATTCATTATCTTGGGTTAGCTTGTTAGAAAATAAATATATTCAGTATGAAGAGTAATGGTGAAGTTTTAGTAAAATTACTATGATATGCTTCTTTCTTAGTCTTTGGCATTATTTCATCCGAAACTTTGAACTTGCTGCTTTTCCTGATGTGCATTTCAAATTTAAAATGAAATGGGCCAATAGCTGAAGCCAAAAGTTTGACCTCTAGTATAACTGTTGTAATCTTCTGGGAAAATATCCTCTTGACTCTAAATTTCTCTTTTCAGACTCACCATGCTGCTGCTAAGAAATAAGTTATTAGAGCTGTAAGGTCATTATTAATGACTGGCCTTGAAAAAGGAAACAACAACAAAACAACCAGTAGCACTGAATGGCACATGAAGTTTCTCCATTTCTGATGTACAATTGCTTCCTAAGATAAGCATGCTGGACTAGCACAGACATGAGAAGATGAACACTATCATGTGAAGACATATTTTAGTTCATATTAAAGCCTCTTTCTGAGCACACATGCCCCTGGCAGTGTAACTGATTATACCATGGAGCATCTTTATCTGACTTGTCAGTTTAGATGGAAAGGTCTGTTGGGCTGGGAAAAGTACATCAAGATCAACTGCACCTCTCACAACAGGGTCCTGATCTCCCACTGTGGCTTGAGCAACTACCGTAACACAAATATTACAGCGTTCTTTACTTAGCTTCAATTGGATAGTGTTGTTAGATGGATGCAGTATGTTTCTATCAAGAAATATTTGGCTGCACTTCCACTAGAATGAAATGATCCCTGTAAATACATGGACAAATTGTGGCTGGCCCTTGGCTCTTCACATCAGAAAACCTTTCTGTCAGCAGCTGCAATATGGGGTGAAAGTTGGCTGATGTACTAGCAGGACCAGAATGGGAGCAAAGAAAAGGATCTCTGTTACAGGAGCTGTGGAGAGCCCTGACTCACTAAACATGGGCAGTTACAGCCTCCCCAGCTGGACTGTTCCTATCCATGGATGTTTTACTTAGCACCTCTCAATAAGAAGGAGGAGAAAAAAAAAAAAAAGAAAGGATATACAGAGTGAAGTTCTTTCTCTTTTTCCATTTTTCTGTCACAGAAGAACAAGACTCCTTTTCACATCATTTTTTTCCTTGGTGACATCAATAAAAGTTTAAATTCCTTGTCAAAAGTGATGAGAAAATTATTAATGACCCAGCACAGCTGCCAATGCCCTTGAACTAAGAGTGCTTGTGCCTACCTGCTTGGCTGTCAGTACCCAAAAATGGTACCACTGCTTCACAATGCTGAAGGTAAAATGGGTATTCTCATACTTACTTGATGTTAACAAAGTCTCTAAAACAGAAGGATTCCAGGCTCTTCCAATTTCCAGTCAGAAACATGAATTCTTACCAGAAAGACTTTGATTTGAGAAAACACTGTCTTCACAGCACAGATGTGATGTCTTTGCTCTGGGTTGTATTGGATGCTTTTGGCCAAGTCAGCCATGGGCAATTTTGAAGTCCAACCTCAAGAGCACAAATTGCATCAATCCAATCTAGAGGTGTGTAAAGGTCAGCTCACCATATCCAGAATTTCACAATAACAGGTAAATAAAACCCCTTCCATGTATCAAATAAATTGTTGCTCCCCAGCTCCACCCCACCCCTTGGAAAACGTCTTCATGGTGACACCGAGGCTTCCTTTGTCACTATTGATGCTAGTGTAACAATCGGTTCCTCAGACGAATTACTTTTTGTCACGAATGGTTCTGTCACTTGTGACCTTAGCTTAAGCCAAGAACCTCTCATCATTTGCTGACTTCACTCAAAATAAAAGCTGAACCAGTAGAGAATCAGGTAAATATATTACTTACAAAGGCAGCATGAGAATCCATGGCATCTCCAGATCTCTGTGAAATGCCTTAGGAAAAACATAAGAGAAAACTGACAGATTTAGGTATGTCAGACCTGAAGGCAAACCACAGAAAGCATTCTCCATAGTAGTCATTTTCACACCAGGACCTTTTCTAAAACATGTCTGTGATGAATCCATGAAAAAGGACACATGCTTCAAAGCTTCCCAGAGGTGTAGAAGAGAACTCTTCTCTCTCATATATTTCTGATAAAGACCCCAACAATGGAGACCAAGGAATTGGGTTTAGTTGGGTTTTACCGAGAAATCTGCAAAACTTCATTTCAAAGAATAATCCATGAAATAAAGGATTTGCAATGTTGCTGATATCAACTGGTTTGCAGGTCACTAAATACAAACACAGTGCTGAAGCACTCCTCCAGTCCAGCACTTCACCTCAGCAAAAGGGCTCAGATATCCTGCAACGCTCAGGGCTCCAGAACCAACCAAACACATCCAAATGTCTCCAGAATTTCAAAAAAGAACATATGTATGTGTATCTGCATGTGTATACAAACACATAGAGGAATCAGAATGTTACAGTATGCATCCAATCCTATATATGATGAGGCAGGATAAAGCATAGACCTAGGTCCTATTTGTAACACAAGAATCATATGTGCATGATTATACAAACAGGGCATTCACTGAAGGCAATAGTGATGGTGACCAGGCACATGGGAGTGCCCATCCTCCCTTATTGAAAATCATACATACAAACTTGCTCTGGATTGTCCAGCACTGACCAATATTTCTTCATCTATTACTATTCATAAGATCAAGTAGCTCCTTTTTATTAAAAAAAAAAAAAGAAAAAGAAAAAGAAAAAAAGGGGGGGAAGAGGGGGGAAGAACAAAAGGGGAAAAGAAAAAAAAAAAAAAGAATAAAACAGTGGGTGTCACTGCTCAGCTATTTGAACTGGAAGATATAAAAGCAGTCAGGAGATTTCAGTATTGCCTTGCAGAGAGTGGAGGAGATGAAAGCGAGTCCCACGGCACAGGCTCTGTTCCTCTCGCCCCACCTCTGCCAGGAAGCGCTCCTGTTCCCCTGGCAAGCTGTGCAGCTGGCTGCCTTCTCCTGCTCAGCCAAGGGTCCAGGGAACAGCGTTTCCAAACTATTCCCTGGCTAGAGGAGGAAATGAAAGCAAGTCATTTTCAAGAAAAGCAGGTTGGATTGTCCAACTCTTCCACTCTGGGGAACAAAAAAAAAAAAGGGGGGGGGAAGGGGAGGAGAGATGGAAAAAAAAAAAAGGATTATACAAGAACTAAAAGGGTAATGGAGAAGGAAAGCCAAAAGAAAACTGTACATTTTTTTGTGTTGCAGAGAATTCAAGATTCACAGACTGAAAGCACTGACAACACATCTTTAAATGATTAAGATAAAGACAGTGGGTAACAGATGAATGTTAGAGACAGAAGGAAGTGAAAGTTTTTAACCACATTAAAATCAGGCAGTCTTTCCTGCTTCATAACCATAACTGCAATTAAAATGATTTACACCCTGCTTCAGTACAAACCAGGAATAGAAAAGCTCAGAGAAGGTAATCCTTTGTTAAGGAGAGCTCCCCAGCCTGCAGAAATTAATGCCCCTAAGCTGACTGGATGCAGGAAATGCACACCTGCCTGCCCAAATGGAGGTGTTTAGCTTTCATCTCTGTTTTTTCACCCAAACTAGTCTAGGCAGCTCCCAGTCAGCTCTTTTCTAAAGATCCCTAAATGTTTCACAGACTATGGCTGCTCACTGAGGCCTGAGAGTGCTATGGAGATGAAGATGGACATGGAGCAATGCAGAACACTGCAGAACAAACAGAACAGTGGAACAGAGCCTTTAGGAGCTTATCTGAAGAGCTTTATGTACGACTGGCCCCAAGTCATGATATAAAATCCTTGCTATCAGAAGATTACTTTCAAAAAGCTGGTTATTCTGCTTTATAGAGTAACATGTCAAAAAACGATTATCTCCTGAAGATATGTGCTAGAATTGACTTCAGTTTAGCTTCAAGAGAACAGACTCAAAGAGAAAATCAATTATTATTTAAGTATAGGTATTCCAAGGTCCTTTAAGTAAGTCCTAATTGCTGGGATGAATTATGATCCATCCTGCCACCTACACTACTTTTAACACGTTCTTTACAGACTAAGGGCTTTGAAACCAGTGTGTGATTGCCTTTCCACTGACTGCTTTGCAACATGGAGTCACTAGCCAAGTTGGTGACTTACAACTCTCCTATACCTCGTGCTAATGAATGTGAAAAAGAAACCTGAAAACACTATCTGTCTTCCAAACTTAGAATTTCTTGCCACAGAACTAACCTCACAACTGGAGCATCCAATTTATTACTCTTTTCAGAGGAGAGCTGCTGACTTCATGAGTGCTGCATATATCATTACCACGTACTTCCTACTCCAGAGTTAGGAGCTGTAGGAAGTAACTCTCCCACCAGTACAATGGCATCCAATTTAGTCAGGTCAGGCCTTTATATGTCATGCCTGATGAGGTATTATAACTCTCTGATCAGATGGTTTCTAAAGACCTCTTATTTTAGGCACCTTTCAACCACATTTGTTGATTGTGGAATTGTATAAGACCTCTCAGGTCAGAAAACTGTCTGAGACAGAAACTGAGTGCAACTACAAGAAGATAAAATTAAAACCCACAACATTACAAGCAAAAGTAAAAGCTGCTGAGAACTACTATACGTCAGAAAATAAGAACTGCAGATAACAAATGAGAAAATCAGAGAATCAAAGAATCATTCAGGTTGGAAAAGACCTCTAAATCATCTAGTCCAACATTTTACCTAGTACTATCAAGTCCACCACTAAACTATGCAACTACGTTCTATATCTACATGTTTCTCAAAGACCTCCAGGGACGGTGACTCAACCACTTCCCTAAGCTGCCTATTCCAATGCCACACAACCCTTTCAGTAAAGAAATTTCTTCTAACATCCAACCTCAACCTCCCCTGGCACAACTTGAGGCCTTGTCTTATCACTTGGTGCTTGGGAGAAGAACCCAATCCCTGCCTTAAAGTAGAAGTGAAATAGTACTTTACAGTCACTTCACTACAATCACCTTGTAGTGAGGTGATTGTAAAGTACAATAAGGTCTCCCCTGAGCCTTCTTTTCTCCAAGCTAAACAACCCTAGCTCCCCCAGCCGCTCCTCACAGGATTTGTGTTCCAGGCCCTTCACCAGCTTTGTAGCCCTTCTCTGGACATGCCCCAGGGCCTCAATGGCCTTCTTGTAGTGAAGGGCCAAAAACTGAACACAGTATTTGTGGTGTGGCCTCATCAGAGCTGAGGGAAAATCACCTCCCTGCTCCTGCTGACTACACTATTTCTGATACAAGCCAGGATGACACTGGCCTTCTTGGCCACCTGAGTACACTGCTGGCTCATATTCAGCTGGCCATTGACCAGTACCCCCAGGGCCATTTCCGCCAGGCAGCTGTCCAGCTACTCTTCCTGCAGCCTGTAGTGTTGCCTGGGGTTGTCCCCCAAGTGGAGGACCTGGCACTTGTTGAACCTCATACGGCTGGTCTCAGCCTACCCAGATCCAGCCTACCCAGATCCCTCTTCAGAACCTTCCTACACTTGAGCAGCTTGTGCCTAACTTGGTGTCATCTGCAAACATACTGAGGGTGCATTCATCTAGATCATTGATAATGATATTGAAAAGAACTGGCCCTAGTACTGTGCCCTGGAGGACACCACTAGTGAGCAGCCTCCAACTGGATTTTACTCCATTCACCATGACTCTTTGGGCCTGGCCACCCAGCCAGTTTTTAACCCAGTGAATCCAACCCTTGAGCAGCCAAGGCAAAATGAAGTGGGCACAAAAGCTTCATGGCCAAGAAATTTAAAGAGGACATTTACATAAGTACTAATGATGTTTAATAATGACATTCATTCAGTACATGATAAAAACTGCTGAAGTTAATTGCACAGAAATATGAAATACACTTCTGTAGATAAAAAAGACAGGCAGCCTTAAGTTGAAAAGATATTTTTTTTTTTGTTCCAGAAGCAAATCAAAAGATCTTAAAACAACAGCTACTACAATCAGACATTGTGAAATGAGCAAGACCAAATAACTTGCAAAAGGCTTTGTAAGGAGCTGTTCAAGGAACTATCTGAATCATTAAAACTGTCTCTCAATAGATCCCTGAAAATATTTTAAGGATTATATTTGAAGAAACATATTTGCTAATATACAGTGCCTAAATGGGGTAATAAATACTATCTCACACATACAGTCAGCTTTATATTGATCCGAGACTAAATACAGGAATCAGAATCAATTCATAGGAACTGAAGGACTATAAACAACACGAAAACAGATACCATTGGTCCAGGGTCTTAGTGAGTGAGACTGGTAGTCCTGTTGATAAGACAAGTGTTTTAATATAATATACTTGCATAGCTGTAAGACATTTAAGCTGGTGTTACATGATGATTTCATTAAGAAGCAGGAACAGCAGGACATCAACATGGCCATGCAGTAAAGGAATCAAAGCCACGCTTTTTTTATGAGACTCAAAATATAATGGTAGACAGGAAACCACTGTTGAGAGACAGGCTTCTAACAAGGTCCCATAAGGCTCATTTTACAGTTTTCTACTATTTAATATTTTTATCAGTGACCTGGAAGGAAACTAAGCCATTATTAACCAATTGCAGATGAAATAATTACAGGGACGTGACAAATAATGAAGATAACACATCACAAATACCAGTGAGTTGAATTGCTTGGTACATATAGATATGAAGATGTAAATGTCAGTTGAATCAATAACAAAATATAACCCTAGGAAGAGAGAATCTAGATCATACTTACAGAGTAGAGGATTTCATCCTGAGAGTCAATATGTCTGAAAAGATTTGGGGAGGGGAGGGCCCCAGTGGATAACTAGCCAAACATGCACTTTTATTTCTCCTAGCAGAGCTCCCAGCTCTACTACTGAAATTAGCTGTATAAATTGTGGAATAATGAATAAGAACAGAGAGACCGTAATATGAATGTGTTTGATTACAGCGTAATCACTGCTGAAATACTCTGCAATACTGTTGTCCACAATCCCAGCAGCATATGAGTAGACCAAAGGAGTTTCAGAGGGGAGCTGTGAGAATGACTACAAAGGGGCTGGGAAGTGTCTCAAGCAGTACAGCATATTAAACTTAAAAACTGGCTCAAAAAACCTCTAAGGATCTGAAACATACCCAAAGCTGGGTAGCTGGGTAAAGCAGCCCACACTGTGCTTAAGGCTGCCCCATTTCTGGGTCTTCTAGGAGCCAAGAAGCTTGCTCACAGCAAAATCATAGAAACATTCAGGTTGGAAAACACCTTCAGGATCATCACGTCCAACCATCATCGTCTCTTACTGTCATACCCATGTCTCATAAATGCCTCCAGGGATGAGGAGTCCAACACTTCCCTGGGCAGCCTGTTCTAATGCTTGACCACCCTCTGCATGAAGAAATTCTTCCTAACATCCAGTCTAAATCTCCCCTGGCACAATTTGAGACAGTTTCCTTGTATTCTGTTGCAGAAAAGAGATTGACACCTCCTCACTGCAACCTCCTTTCATGTAGTTGTAAAGAGCAATGAGGTCTCCCCTCAGCCTCCTCTGCTCTGGAGTAATCAGTCCCAGCTCCCTCAGCTGTTCCTCAACGTATCTTCTAGTTCTTTCATCAGCTTGGATGCTTTCTCTGCACTATGCTGCCTTTTTGAGCAGCTCAATATCCTTCTTGTAGTGAGGGGCCCAAAACTGATCACAATACTCAAGGTGCAGTCTCACCATTGCTAAGCACAGACGGACAATCATAGCATCATAGAATGATTTGGGTTGGAAGGGACCTTAAAGATCATCTAATTCCCACCCCACCCCACTCCGCCATGGGCAGGGACACCTCCCACTAGACCAGGTTGATCAAAGCCCCATCCAACCTGGCCTTGAACACTTCCAGGGATAGGGCATTCACAACTTCTCTGAGAAACGTGGTTCAGTGACTCACTACCCCATAGTAAAGACTTTCTTCCTTGTATCTAATCTAAAACTACTCTAGTGTAGTTTAAAACCATTACTCCTTGTCCGCCCCCTACAGTCCCTGACAAAGAGTCCCTCCCCAGCTTTCTTGTAGGCCCCCTTCAAGTACTGGAAGGCCTCTGTAAGGTCTCTCTGGAGCCTTCTCTTCTCCAGGCTAAATTATCCCAACTCTCTCAGCCTGTCTTCATAGGAGAGGTGCTCCAGCACTTTGATTATCTTTGTGGCCCTCCTCTGGACTTGCTCCAACAGGACCATGTCCTTCTTGTGCTGGAGGCCTGAGAGCTGAACACAGTGCTCCAGGTGGGGTTTCAGAAGAGCAGAGTAGAGAGGGAAAATCATCTTCCTTGATGTGCTGGCCATGCTTCATTTGGTGCAGCACAGGATACGGTTGGCTTTATGGACTGCAAGTGCACATTCCTGGCTCATGTTGAGCTTCTCATCAACGAACACCCTCAGGTCTTTCTCCTCAGGGCTAGCCTCAATCCACTCTCCACCCAGCCTGTATTTGTGCTTGGGATTGCCCCAACCAAGGTGCAGGGCCTCACAGTTGTCCTTGTTGAACTTCATGAGGTTCATACAGGTCCACCTCTCAAGCCTGTCCAGATCCCTCTGGATGGCATCTCTTTTCTTGAGCATGTCAGTCGCACCACTCAGCTTGGTGTCATCCACGAACTTGCTGAGGGTGCACTTGATCCCACTGTCCATCTCACCAATAAAGATTTTAAACAGTGCCGGTCCCAATACTGATCCCTGAGGAACACCACTCATTATTGATCTCCACTTGGAAATTGAGTTGTTCACCACAGCTCTTTGAGTGTGATCACCCAACCAATTCCTTATTCACCAAGTGGTCCATTTGTCAAATCCACATCTCTCCAATTTAGAGACAAAGACATCATTTGGAACAGTGTCCAATGCTTCACACAATCCAAGTAGATTATGTCAGTTGCTCTTCCCCTATCTACCAACGTTGTAACCTGCTTGTAGAAGGCCACCAGATTTGTCAGGCATGATCTGCCCTCATTGAAGCCATGTTGGCTGTCACCAGTCAGCTCATTATTTTCCATGTGACTTATCACAGTTTCCAGGAGAATCTGCTCCATGATCCCCCATGGCAAATAGGTGAGACTGACAGGGCTGTAGTTTGCTGGGTCCTCCTTTTTTCCCTTTTCAAAAATGGGGGTTATGTTTCCCGTCTTCCAGTGGGAACTTCACTGGACTGCCACAACTTGTCAAATAGGATGGACAGTGACTTAGCAACTAAAAACACCAGTTCCCTCAGGACTTGTGGACATATCTCATCAGGTCAAATACCTAGAGAGGGCCTACAAGAAAGCTGGGGAGGGACTCCTTTTCAGGGAGTGCAGTGATAGGACAAGAGGGAATGGCTTTAAACTAAAAGAAGGTAGACTTGAATTAGACATTAAGAAGAGATTATTTACTATGAGGGTGGTGAGTCACTGGACCAGGTTGCCTGGAGAAGTTGTGGATGCCCCAACAAGTGTTCAAGGCCAGGATGAATGGGGCTTTGAGCAAGATGGTCTAGTGAGAGGTGTCTCACATAGAACCATTCTACGATTTGATGACTCGTGCACCTTTAAGTCCCTTAGAGGTCTTGAAACTGATCCCCTCCTACACTGGGTGGTTCTTCATTCCCCCAGTCCCTGCATTTGCCTTCTGGGGCATGAGCTATGTAGCTAGAGCACTTGCCAGTGAAGGCTGAGGCAAAAACGTCATTAAGTACCTCAGCCCTCTCCATATCCTGGGTAACCAGGTCTTCTGTTTCCTTTCAGCATGGGCCCACGATTTCCCTAGTCTTCCTTTTAACACCTATGTACCTATAGAAGCATTTTGTGTTGCCCTTAATGTCCCTGGCCAAATTTACTTCTAAAAGGACCTTCACTTTCCTAACCCGATCCCTTATTGCTTGGACAATTTCTTTGTTTTCTTTACAGGCTACATGTCCTTGCTTCCACCCTCTGTAGGCCTCATTCTTCTGCTTGAGTTTGGCCTAGAGCTCCTTGTTCATCCATGCAGGCCTCCTGGTGTTTCTGCCTGACTTCCTCTTTGTTGAGATGCATTGCTGCTGAGCTTGGAGGAGGTGATCCTTGAATATTAATCAGCTTTCTTGGGCCCCTCTTCCCTCCAGGGCTTTGGCCTACAGTATTCTACCAAGCAGATCCCTGAAGAGGACAAGGTCTGCTCTCCTTAAGTGCAGGTTACAAGCTTGTTGTGTGCCCTGAAGATCATAAAATCCACGAAGACTGCCCTTGAGTTTTACATTTCCCATCATGCCCTCCTTGTTGGTGAGAATTAGGTCCAGCATAGCACCTCTCCTCATTGGCTCCTCCAACACTTGGCGAAGAAAGTTATCATCAATGCATTCCAAGAACTTCCTGGATTGCCTATGCCCTACTGTGCTGTCCCTCCAACAGATATTGGGGTGGTTGAAGTCCCCCATGAGAATCAGGGATTGTGAACAAGCTGCTTCTATCTATCTATAGAGGGCCTCATCTGCTTGGTCTTCCTGATCACTTCCCAATTCCTTCTGACCACACTATTTCTGATACAAGCGAAGATGACACTGGCCTTCTTGGCCACCTGGGCACACTGCTGGATCATGTTCAGCTGACTGTTGACCAGCACCCCTAGGTCTTTTTCTGCCTGGTAACTTTCCAGCCACTCCTCCTCATGCAACTGCATGGGGTTGCTATGACCTAAGGGAAGCACCCAGCACGTAGCTCTGTTAAACAGCATGCAATTGGACTTGGCCCATTGACGTAGCCTATCCAGATCCCTCTGCAGAGACTTCCTACCCTCAAGCAGATCAACAGCCCCAGCTATCCACCAAACTTCCTTTTCCTGCAGGTGCCTACATAATGGACGCAAATTTGACAGTAGTCTTTGAAATAGCAAGAGAGGATTTAAACCACATTAAAGGCTAGAACTTATAGCTCAACAACTTAAAACACCAAGATTCTTGTTCCTAATGAATATAATTAATCATTGGAAAAATCTACCAGATGTTATTTGGAGACCCTTTTAAAAAGGAATTAATTCAGATAAATTCTATGGCCTGGAAAACACACATAGGAAGAATGAAAGACCATCAAGGTAGCATCCAGCTTTTTAATTGGTCATTGTCCATTCAAAGCCTCCTAGAGCAACGTGAGTCTCATCCTTCCTAAGGCACAGTACAGTGCTCATTAGCTATGAGCAGACCTGGAACTTTATATCCCAAGCAGAATGTCTCCTCTGAAGGGAACATCTACTTCAGTTGAGAGGTAATACTAAGGTTCGCTCAGAAACCTGCTTGCAGGCCTGGCTGTCATTACACTAAGGCATTTCACATTCTGTGACTGTAATTTGCCTTATATTAAATAAGAATCAAGCCCTTTTGGTGTGGTTTTTATGCCACACCAAATTGAGATGAAGTCTTGCTCCAAAATGACATAGGAAGTGCCACAATAGGCATGATTTTCTTAGATAAAATATCAAGTTCTATTTCTTTTTCTCTCTTGCCTCTTATTTATTTATTTATAAGACCTGTGGAGGCTGTTGAGTCTTCCCAGGCTTGAAAAATATGTAGTACAAACATGATTTAAAACAGCATTCAGGACATTTCTAATCAGCAAAGCAGGTTTACTTGACTCAGGGTTTATTTAAATAAAAGGCTAGGATTCTAAAAGGCTACGAAGGAACCAGCAGGAGAGAAATTCCTAACTCCTTTAGGTGCTTCTTAAAATCCCAGCCACAATGACAGTTCTGCTTGCCTAAACAATCACTGCAGATTCCGGTTTCAACAACACAGGGAAAAATCTGGAGTGGCTTTACCAACTCAAAATTAATTTGTTCTAACTTTTCATCCACGTAAAAAAAAAAAAAAAAAAAAAAAAGTACCTCAGAAGTTAACTCATTATTTCATGAGGCAGTTTGTGACATACTAAGTCAGAAAGGCTTCATGTAAAACCACATGCGCTTCCATGCAATAAGCACAGCTCTTGTTCCCAAACTACTTGGCTTTCCAGCTTGTAAACTCAGCATTTATCATGCAGCAAATTGACTTTCAGAAGTTGTTTTCCTGGCTCTGGATCTATTCAGAACTGACTTTCAAGATTTTATTGATAACATAAAAACACCTTGTTGGCTTAGGCCTGGCCTTTCTTTACAGTCCATTGCTTAGGGATTTGCCACATTCTTATTCACAGCCTTCAGATTCCCCCCTGCTCTGGGCGCCAAGGTCTGATTTTATCCTTGTTTGTAAGAAGCCTCTGGATGTGGAGTGATGAGCTTCTAGACAAAAACTCACTGTGGGGAGGGTGATAGACATATATCATGGCATGTTTATTTGCCAAGACCTTTGCAGTCATATGGTCATTTATTTTAGATAGGGGGAGGTGTGGAATACCCAGGAAGTACAGGACATGAACTCATGCCTCCTATTCTGCAATTCTTGCCATATTGCTGCCACATGCTGTTCCCAGATGACATCTGCCATCAAATGCTTCAATCAATAAGCTACTAAGGTGTTTATTTAAAAAAATTTTTTTGTCTTTTTTTTTTTTTGCAAAGCCTTATGCAGAATAGCAGAGTAATGTGTCCCAATATATCTTAAAGATGTGTCTGTTCTCTGAAACAAAGGAACAGCACTTAATGTCTGATCCAAAGAGTTTTGCAGTCAATGGAAAGACTTCCAGTGTTTTCAGCAGGCTTTGGACCAGGGCCCTTAATCTGGGGAACATACTCTCAAAAGGCAGAAAAACGGAAAGGTTTGGCTGTATCACATGTATAGCTGGCCTTGTGGCAAGTGTGCATTAGGCAGATTCCCTTCCAGACTCTACCTCAACAAATACACTTCCAGCCAGAGAAAATTAAGTCTCCCAATAAAGTGGGCAAATAATAGGACTCCAACTTGGAAGGAGGTAAGTTCCTTCAGACACATGATAGTGTTGTAACTCAGCCTCTGGCCACCTTTATAAAGATCTCTTTTTCTATATCCTTTTGGGGCTCTTTTCTTCCCCGATTTGCAAGGAGGATGTGAAGTTTCCAAATACATTGCTCCTAGCATTGAGGAGACATGTAAACTGCAATGGAGGAATCCAGATTAAAAGAGGGAGAGACAGCTCATACCCCCAGCAATCTGTTCGAGTCCATCCTAAATGAGACTAAGCTGCTCACTTAGCTCCCTTGCTTTCCAAATTGTATATCCTGGCAGGGAGCCTCTCAGTTCCTATCGCACCACCAGATCAGAGCAGCAGATTTATTTTCAAGAAAGCTTTGTTTCTCACTTGCAAACCCAAAGCTGTATGTACTGTCTGCTGCAATAGCCTGCCATTATATGCTAGGTAAACACATAACAAGCACAACAAATGAAACATACAGGCATCTTTCAGCAGACCTCAATGTTGAAATGTGGCTACTTCACTTCCAAAGCGTGCATCAGGGAAAAAAAAAATGATATGGAGCAGTGATTGGCACAAGACATATATAGTCCTTACTCTGCCAGGGAGGCCCAGAGCCAACTATGACAGCCAAAAAAACTGGGCTGGATCGCTCAGAGATTGGGCAAGAATGAGAACACCAAGGATCTGCATGGATCCAACAAATCTCCAGGCAGATTAAAATATCCTATCGTGTTGGAGAACATAATACACTGTTTATCCTTCCCTGAGGGCAAATATCCCCTATGGAAGCATTGCCTGTAGGCATATGGATAAAGAAACAAACTGCTGATATCATACGTGTCAGTGGACCTGACCCCCAGTCTCCATAAATTTTGCTTACTGGGTATTCATGAAGTCATATGATCCATTCAACTGGACTGATTCCTGCACCAACCCCTTGAAGCGTGAATGCTAGGCGCTGTGATACAAAGGGAAGAAAGAGTGGCTTCTCTGTCACTACATTCACAGGGCAGCATTAACATCTCCCAGCTTGGCTAACCACCCCTGGAAACAAACAGAGGTGGGACAAGGAGATGCAGCCTGCCAGCGGTGAACACCAGACCCTCATCACACTGTGCCTGCCAGACTCTTCTGCCATTATTTTAGCCCACCACTGCATGCAAAAAGGGTAAATTTGCTGAGTTGTGTTTATATGCCACTTGGGAGATCAAAAGTTCTGCAGGGGTTATTCTTCCTAGTACACATCTGGGCAGTCCTGTAGTTCTTCATCACAGTTTACCCAAATCCCCCAAAAGACAATTTATAGATTATATTGGACAATGCTTGCCTATATAGGCAAGGGCTACTCTTTGACCAATTTTGGGGTATAGGAAATTATCTGGAAGCACAGTGGTAGGCTCAGGCTGATTAAGTATTATTGCCCAGAAACCTTCATCAAGTATGGGATTGCTAGGTACTCTCCAACCACTTCAAAAGAGTCAGGGCTGCTAATACCTACTAGTACCTCACCCTCCTAAGTACAGTGTCCACCCATGGGGTTGTTGGATCAACTCACAACTCCCCATGCAGTGAAAACCAGCATGTTCTGATTGCTATCTCTCAATCATCACTATAGTAAAGGTAAGTTACCAGCACTATTTCAGCTGAGCTAGCTGCTGAATTGCAAATGCTATATGTAAACAAAAACAAGCAATAGAAGGCACTTCAGCAGGCTTAGCTTGCCTTTTAAAATTCAAGGCAGGGGTTTAAAAGAGATGAAGCCAGGGAAAACATTGGATACTAACACCAGCCAAACAGGGAAAAATAACGAAGTTGTAAGACCAAAAAACTGAAATGGAAAGAATGACAGATTTACTGCTGCATTTGATGCACATAACCACTGATAGACTCTCCCCAGGAAGTGTTGAAATTACCATCACTGAAATGAATCCAGAAGCTAAAAATTAAATTATCCTTCCCAGAACATTCCAATTTGGGCTTTGGCAACACCAGATGTTTTAATGCTCTTAAATATATGCACGCGCGTGAGCGCGCACATGCACATATGCACACATACATACTTAAGTACAGTATCCTCTTTCACACAAGACCTCCCTCCTGGTTTTCACAAAGTCAGACTGAACATAAGGTCATTTTGCAGTCCTTTCTTCAAAGTCTCTGCTCAAACGCACAACTGTCAAATTAAGCAATCAATAAGGAGCCTTACAGCAGCTCCAAGTTATGAATGAATGGCTATTTGTGAACTCGCCTGTCAAGACAGATGCGGTATTTGTCAGTGCAGCGTGGGTTAGATATGGTGGGAAGGAGCCAAACAAACAAAGCAAAAGGTCAATATCACAACATTTCCCTTTTTGCCTCCCCTCAGCTTGCCTAAAAGGATGCTACAGCTTTTGATGAAGTGTAATACAGTACTCTATTTACATGCAACCTATAATGCTTATTTGAAAAGAAATATTTTCACAAGACAAGTAAAAGAAAAATGTGTGCCAGGGGTTGAAGAGCATGAACTTTCGTGTGTAAAGAAGCTAAAACACAGAGGGATAAATCCAAGATTAACAGAAAACAACACATCTTTAGAAACTTTGTGATACTTGAATTGAGACCACCCTATGGAAATTGAAATATCATGCATTGTTTTTCTTGCATTAAAACATGTTATAACACCAAAACTCTCTCATCTTTCAAATTAAAACCTGAATGACAGAGAGATGTTCTAAAGGTCTTCTCCAACACTCAGAGCCATAACTTTGCTGCAGGGACTGCTGCAAGGTTTTGCTTCCCCTGAAAACCAAGCATGGATGCTAGAGAACCCATACAGCGATACTGGAGGTATTTCAGCAGTGCCTGTCTCCTTATAGTGAACAAGCAGCCTCTCTGTGCTGCTGACCAAGCTCATCCCCACCTGCCACTCTTCACGAGGAGCTGGGAGCTTTCCAAGCAGCATACATGAGCTGCCGTGCAGTCCCCTTCAGAAAACCTGACTCTGCTACCCAAAGATGAAACTTTTCTATTCTGGACCAACTTGCAGAGCACCAAAAACACATGAAAACCTGCTCACCAGACAGATCTAACGAAGCCAGGTCTAGCACTTCATTTCTCCAAGGCTAACCCTGTGCTATTTGAGCTCAGAGAACCACAGTACTAAATGAAGTCATGAGTCATTCAGAAACTCTAAAACAACTGATCACACTGGAAGAAGATAAAACATAACACTTCATGCTAAGTTTCTTCAACCCCTCATCCTCTTGTCACAGACGAATGTTCGAGTTTCTCCTCTACACTCCTTAGCTGTATTTCTTGTATGGCTCGGTACCCAGCTGCAGTCACTAAACAGCAGCAAGGACAGTGGAGACAAGCATGGGGGAGGCATTTCAAGAACCATAGCTGCTCTGGATGGTCTGCTACGGGAAGCCAACTGATAGCAATGAGAGAGCTAGGCATCAGTCTAGGCACAGATCAAAAAATAAACAAACAACAGCGTGGGGTGGAAGGCAAAATGCAAACTTCCTCTAAACAAATGACCAAAACAAAAAATTCAGCCTAAACAAATCAGCTGAAACATCCACAGCACTGCATTAAGTAATACCTGAGGAGTGCATCATTCTCTAGCCAAAAGCCGCCTGCTCAAAAACGTGCAGCATGTAGTTTCACAACAGGAACGGAAACACTTGTACCTTTACTAATGACTTGTTTTGTCACGATACGCTGGGCTTTTTCTCTTCATTTGCAGAACAGGAGCAGCCTAGCAGAGACCCTGCAACGGCAGAAGTGGCCAGCTGCCCAACAGGGTAAGGCCTTTTCAGGATCACAGGGCTACTGAAGAGCCTTTTCTTTCCTCTATGAAAAAGCTTGTACCATATATCCTCTTGACTGGGCTCTGATGCCTAAATGACAGATTTCAAATAAGTAAGAGGGATTTGAGCTGTCTGGCTTTCCTCATCCCCCGTAAACCAGGCCCCAGTTCAGGAAACTAATTAGGCACGCATATAACCTTAGTGTTAATGAGTCTATTCATGCATGTGAAGTTCTGCATGTGTTTCAGCACCTTGCGGAAGAAGTTCACTAAGGACAATAGCCCAGAGTCCTCATCCATCTTTTTGCTCAGCAATTTTGCAAGCAAGAGCCTCACACTCACAGAAATACCCTGGAAGTTACAACTTCAAAATAATGCAGTCATGCACTATTGTTCTCATGCTGTGCACCAAGGATGATTTTGGGTAAAACCGGCAGCTGATGAAGATTAAGATGGTGCTCTGTTGTTTTTGCACAATTGCTTGTTCCTACCCAGTCCTACAGTCAAGCAGAGCCAGCAAGAGCAACACAAGCACTGGGCATTCCCAGCAGATCTCCAGCCCTGAGCTCTGTAATTTATGGGAGGGCTTCACAAAGCATCAGAAGACAAGTACACATTTCCAGATAGGCCTCTGGTACTGTAAAACTCTCACACCACCAACGGGCTGGGGGCAGCAGGGGCAGTGATACACTTCTAACCTTTTCACTCAACAAATGACAGGGTGGAAGTGTCTCTTTAAAACAGACATTAGAGATAAACAAGGAGGGCTGCAACAACAGCTTTGGACAACAGCTCTACGTTTTTCTTGCAGGTCTTCTCAACTTTCAGTAGTGAGAGCTAAGTAGTGGGACACAGGTCTTTTGCATTTCTGGAGGTGTAGGCTTCTTCCTCCAGAAGAAATGCAGTGAGGTGGATTTACCGTGCCAGACCATGACCTCCCCCTTTCCCAGCAAGTAACCGATGATTCAGAAGGCAGTCAGAAAACACACACGCTGCACCCAACCATCTGCTTGATACGAGTGGGAGTTGAAGAAGAGAGCTCCCTTTGATTTCGGCTGTACTCGGTTAGCACACCAGAGCATGTTATTTTATTATCCCCCTTAGCACGTAGATGACTACTGTCCAGAAAATAACCCTGCCTCTTTTTAAAGCCATCTGCAATTTCCTGTTTTCTACATCCCCACATAGGAAGACTGTAATAAGTGCCATTCATGAACAAGGAACTGTTCCTCCCACGTCTCTCCTCAGGGAAGCCCTCACATTGCTTCAGGTCCTTTGTGCAAATGACAGCAAGCCTGGTGAACGTGCAGTAGGCATCCTACAAGGAGGTGCTCCAGAGCCCTACCGTAAGGTCAGCACAGCTCGGTTTTAAACTACACTGCTCCTCCTAAGACTTTCCGTATCATTAACAACATAGGAAATCCTGCAAGATTAAGTTCTCTGTTCTGCTAAATGCAAACACACGTGAGCTGCACAGTTGTAGCTGTTCATGTCATGGTGATGATGCTGGTGGTGCTGGGAGGCCAGAGCTGCTCCTGAACCAGCAGCTCTTGTACCCTGCAGACAAGAAGCCCACATACATATAATTACTGGTAAATCGAGTCCTTGTTGATAAAGTAGAAGCATGTCATTGTGCCCAGTTAGTTTATAATGTTGTCTTTCATTAGGTAAACGCTCAGGAGAATGACAGTCTATGTAAAGCAATATTCATGGCACTGAACTCCCAAAATGACAAATCCTACCACCAACCTCAGGCGGGAAGCTGGGGAGGCAACTGCATACTAACACAGTCCAAAATCTATGCAAAACCAGGACCAAGCCCAGAACTGTGATTTCTTGAGCTACTGAGTCCTGACTGACCCATCTCCCACCATGCAGTACACTGAAAATATACATGACTGAGGCTTAAGCCATCAATAATGACCAATTCATTGACTGTGATAAAACTTGCTATGAATAAAAACTACAGAATTGGGCTCCAGCCCCTGCATACACGTGTTGCCTCTTATTCTTTAGTGTTCCAGGTATGCACTAGTAATGCAATCTGTAATACATAACTGTGCTGGCATTAAATTTCTGTTTATTTTCAGTGCAGTGATGATTATTCAACCTCAAATCGATAATTAGGTTAGGTATCAGGCCCCAGATGATCAATGAGGAATTGATAAATAACAAAACGTCTAAGATGACTTGACCTCTGGCTGCCAACCAGTCTTGGGAGAGATTTAAACTTCCAGACTCTAATCCACGTTGTCGCAAGCACAACACACGCAGGCATGCTTCACAAACAAAAGCCTTTGGTTTTTTCACAACCTCTTTAGAGTATTTTTTCTGCCACCGCTTTTCCTGTCAGTTGGCTTTGGGTCTGGTAGTCCCCAGATTGCTGAATTTCCACATATATTTCCATACTAGATGTGCCTTTAACCTCAAGTGGACTGTCAAGCCAGATGCCAGATGCCCCCTTACTTCCTCAGTGCAAACTATCAGTAAACCTTAGCATAACTCTACTTTGAGTCTTAAACTAACAGCATGTGAAAAGATTAATATGAATAAATTCAAAACTAATCAGATCCCTTCTTTAAATGTTGACACAGTATTATTTATATCCCATAAATACCTTCTTGACTAAAATTCATCCCAGGAGATTGGCACCTTGCCAGTTCTATTCATATTTACTGTATTTATACAGTACAGTTGGCCAAGGATAATATTTAAGACAAAATATGCCTTAGGGTATATACAATATCTCTTATAGTTTTCCTTTTAAATCTCCTCATTGCTAAAAATATTTAGTCTGAACTTTATAAAATGCCCCACAAAGACCTATCAGCAATCTGTAGTGATATATTGCTGACTATGAGTATAATTAGAGCATATTTGTAATACTTGGGTTGTAGTCAGTTGCTGAACGCTAACAACTTGTGGTAAGAACTGAACCACTGATCTTTCCCATGCCTTCCTCCCGGCAGCTTGTGACCTCCAGTGCGTCCGTGCTGATCCCCTTCTCCCCCAAGTACAGCAGAAGCTGCAGAATTAAAAAAAAATCCACTCTGAAATGCCTCGCAGGAAGCACCCAGGGCCACCAGACCTGCGCTTTCAAGATCTTCCTTTAAAATATGGTGGAGCGATTTCTTCCTTGCTGTCTTTTTTGGAAAGGTTCACTCCGTCCAGTATAACTAGAGAGCAGTGGAAAAACAGTTAACCTACTTACTCTGATGTTCGCAACAGCACTTGCACAGTAGTACTGGATTGGCTGCTGCAGGGCCCTCTGATCCCAAACTTGTGATGCACTCTGTTGGTAGATACCTGCAATCTCCTTTGCTCTTCCAAAACCTCGATCGATCCTTCAGCACAAATCTGGCCTCTGCCGAGGTTTTAAAAATAGATCCTCTTTCGTCAGTGCCATCCAAGTCACACACCACAGATATTTTAATTTTCTGGAAAGCCTGTGGCTGTATTTTGGACAACCAATTCTCTGCCGTTTGCTCACGCCAGGGAAAAGGACAGATGTGTGGTCAGGGCTGAGGCGCTTTACCTTCAGCGACAGCCACAGGGTCAATTCCACCGCTAACGGCCTCCCTAACCTTTGCTCTGAGGTGCTCATCACTCTGCTCGGGACATGACCTGGTAGGTCGCAAATCAAAAGCACTGACTTACACCAGCAAAACCCTACTGCATGCTCTAGAAGAAAACTGACACGGTTTCTGTGTTCTCGCTATTGCTGTGAATTACACGGCACCTCCTTGCTCATACCCACTTGGCTCCAAATAGAAATTTTTTTTAAAAAGTATTTCTTCCCTCAGGGTAACAAGGGTGGAGTGTATTTATCATGGCTATTAGGGATGGTGCCATAATTACAATAATAAAATGGCTCTGACTGCCAGGGTGTCCTGTACCTGATGGTGTCATTTAACAATAAAGGGAGAAAGGGAGGCAGCTGCACCGATCGTAGAGTTCGGATACCTTGGCTGGCATCCTGGGACTCTCACATGCAAGACAGAGCAAGCCCCAGAGTTGCAACTTGCTAAACTAAAAATAAATAGAAGAAAATGCAAT
>NC_140298.1:20916264-20996120 GCF_964211825.1 Aythya ferina | reverse complement strand
AAGACGGGGGTGTAGGGAGGGGGAACAAACCGATAAACAAACCCGCGAGTCGCGTAAGTCGGAAAAGAGGCTGTTCTCAGCGAGCTGGCGGAGCAGGGTGGAAAACGCACACAGGCACCAAAAAAAAAAAAAAAAAAAAAAAAAAAAAAAAAAAGAGGAGGGAAGGAGGGAGGGAGTTAGGGAAGAAGTGATGGGTACGGCAGGGCGCTGCGGCACCGGGGGAGGCGCGCACGTGTGCGGCCGGCGGCGCGCAGCCCCGAGCCCCGGCAGCGAGCGGTGCTGCTGCTGCTGCTGCTGCTGCTGCTGCTGCTGCTGCTGCTGCTGCTGCTGGTGTTGCTCCGGCCGCCCGCCTCCCGCCGGCTGCTGCCTGCGCCCCGCGCCGCATGCACCGACCCACCCCCGCCCGGGCCGCTGCGCTTTTTTCGCAGCTCCCTCCTCTTCCTCCTCCTTCCGCCGCGCTCCGCCAGGCAGCGCCGCCGCCGCCTCCCCGGCAGCAGCGTCCCGGGGCCGAGCCGCGCCGCTGCCCCCCCCCCGGCGGCTCCCCCCCCGGCGCCCCCCGGCCGCGGCGCTCCCGGCGAGGAGGGGACGGGTGGCGGCAGCCAGCATCGCGGCCGCGCGGGGACACGGCCCTTTATAGGGCCCTTTATAGGGCCGCCCCGCCCCGCCGCTCGCCCCGCCGCGGGGTGACGTGGTGGGGCCGCGGGGAGCCAGCCCGGGGCGCCGCCGCCCGCCGCCGCCGCCTCCCCCCCCGTGGGGGGCACCCCGCCGCCCCGGCTCTCTCCCCCCTCCTGTTTAAAAGGGAAGGCTTTGAGGCTGCTTGCGCCCGGTACTACATCGGGCCGAGCGGCAGCGCTGCTCCAGAGGAGTAACGGAGCCGGGTGGGAGCCCGGGCGGAGAGCAGGGAGCGCCCCGGAGGGACCCCCCCCCGCGCTCTGCCCCTTCCCTTCTCTGCACGTCCGCTGCCCCTGCCCGGCAGGGAGGGACGAGCAGCGTTTGCTCCTTCCCCGAGGTGTGCTCGTACCTCCTCGCCCGCACTTGACAGGAGCTCTGGAGCCCCGCGGAATGACTCCGTCATTCAGTTTTTTCCGCTGCCTCCTTCGGCCGCAGCGAACATCGCAGGCTCGGGCCGTGCAGGCAGCCGGGGGCTGGTGCTGTGACCTCGGGAGGACGGCTGCACCCGGCTCTGGAAACATCATTCCTGGGTCCACTACACATCCCGCGACTTCGTGCCGCGAAGCTCTTTCACAGCCCATTTATCAGCCCTGTTGATCAGCGTTTACTTTGTAAAAAGTTTAGGTAGCCTTTTCCTTCCCCTCACCCCTTCTGTCCCCAAAGCCCCCTCTGAATTAACGTTCCTCTTCCTTCTTGGTGCATCTGCACAGAAAAGGTCTTCCTCCAAACCATGACAGCCACGGGCTGGGGAGGTCACGGCGCTGCGGTGTGCTGCTTGCATTGTGCAGGATTCCCCCACGGAGGAGTCCTGCCAATGCTGCCAAACCGCAAGGAAGAGATGCAGAGAGACAAAGGAGCTGAGGATATATATTTACAAGTACTGTGCACATGCAGTTTTTGGAAATAAATTTACTCTTCATCCTTTAGAAGTACTTGGGTGTGTATGGCACTTGTCACTGCGAGGCTGTATCGTCCCCAGTCCAAGAGCTAATGGTGCTTTCTGCCTAAATCCATGAATTCCTGCAAGGCCAGATTAAACGTCTGGGCCACAACATCACATTTTTACTGCTGTGCATGTCAATGTCCAACTCCTACTGACCTCAAAAACACAGCTGCAGTGAGAGGAATGGCAACGTTTCCAGAATTACTCAAATAAATAAGCAATCTCAACATGTAGACTCAGCTGGTTTCACTTCTGCAACACACCTGTACAAAACCAAGGGGACAGTTCCTTGAGCTGTTACATCTCACAGCTCAGCTGACTTCACTGCTCAGCTGACGAACCAGCGCTGCAGCACAAGGTGCCTCAACTGCAAATACTTCTAAAGGAAAGGCTTATTGAGTTATTTCCTCCAAAAGCTCCAGCAAAACCCATGGAGAAACACCTTGCTCTAACCCCATGGCCCAGTAACAACACTTGGCTGCTGTTAATGCACTGCCCAGTGCTTGCCTTGGGGGCTTCTGAGCAGCCCTGGGGACAATGCTCGACACTTTCCTGCCCTGCCAGATCCCCCCAGATTCTTGCATTTGTTCAAATTTGGAGAAAAGTAAACACACACACACACACACACACACACACACCCCTTTGCCATCTCTTTTGCAAGAAGCAGCCCCATAGCCTGTAGGACTGTGAAGATGGGGCTGTGCCTGGTGCTGTGGCAGTATGGGTTCCCCCTGCAGCCAGAGGTGCTGGAGGCCCAAGCTCCACAGAAGCCCTCTGCAGAAGTCACCAGGGATGCCTCCAGGCTGACAGCACACCAGGCTGACTAGGTTTTGAATGCTGCTGCGATTCCTTCTGATTTGGCAATGTTTCCTCAGAAACATTTTTTTTTTTTCCTAGTCCCTTTAAAACCCATCTGTTTTGTTCACATTCAAGGTGGCCTGTTTGCTTCTGTTTCTGACTCTCTCAGTGTGACATGGGGTGTCAGGTTTACCCGGGTTCAGATCTCTATTTTGCCTCACTGCTGCAACAAAGCTGAATTCCCTACAACTTTCTGGTATCACCATGGTGATGTTTTTGCCACGCAGGACTTCCTGGGAGCAGCGGCACAGACAGGCTTTGGCTTTTCTGTTACGAAAGCCCCGGCCACTTGAGCTAAATCCCCAACAGCTGCAGCTGGCCCATCGCACATGCCTGAGCTGCTCTGATTCGCCCCAGGAAAGGACACCTACCTACTCGCCAAATCATTAAAACGCACATTGGCGTCCATAAACACCGACTTTCCATTTTGCAAATGGAAAATATCTGGAACATATACATCATGATATACACACCATGACTTATCTGATCTCACTTCCCAAATCTCCCCGCTGCACGTATTTGTCTCTCCTCCTCCCCAGGGTACAAGCCTCTAAATGGGTGACAGCTTTACCTCACTAAAGGAAGCATTACACAGAAGAGGCTATCAGAGATTACCAAGCCAAACTGCACGCGCTCTTCAGAGCTGGACAAAGAGCAATATCACCAGAACTTAATAATCACGTGCCCTCCACAGGTAATTCAGCTTCCACTTTTTACCTTTAAGTTTCAGATAGCTGTCAAAAGACATCCTAATCACAGCTTTGTGTGTTATCCTGAAACACTCTTTATTTTTATCCATTTCAAAACAGTTTGTATTTAATGAGCACCCGCTAGCTTCAAAAGCTGTTGGGATTACCAGGCACTAAAGCTGAACTAACCCTGCACTTGCCCATTCTCTCTACGTCTATGAAATGGACTTACCCTGTGTGGCTGCTGTCAGTGGGAGCTTTGTAAGTCAGAAAGCAGGAACTGGCCCTCAGCATTTACACAGGGAAAGAACAGAACTCATCTGTTCTAGAGCTTTTAATTCAATACAATACCGTCTTTTTATATATTGATTTATTTTTTTTTTAATAAACAGTAACTGTTTATTAGAAAAACAGGGACACCTGGAAAGTTACTTCACTAAACTTAAAAGTTTCATGTTTCCTATTAACTTAAAAATTATGTGGTCAGGATTTTACAATTTGTGGTTTCTTTTTAGATTGTTTTGGTTATACGCAAATGTGCTGTGCAAAATACAAAGGCAATAATCTTTCTAAAATTGCTGACGACCAGGTCATTAAGTAAGGTGGCCGGCCACATTTTATACACTAAAGAACACTGTTAGAAGAGGAATAACTTTTAAAAGTTAAGAGGTGACTTTTGTAAACTCGCACACTGATGACGACTGTAGGATGCTTGCACAATTAATTCTTTGTGGCATGCACAGAAATCAGCAGCAGTTGCTGTGGTCATGCAGAATCTCAGCTATTCTGATGCAGGGTGCTAGGCAAAAACTTTTGAATTCTCCTTTTTATAAAAGCACGCATAAGAAGGTTCAACTTGTAGAGCTGAGGTGACACCTAATAAAGGTAAGGCAAAAAGGAGATGACAAATAATGGAAAATTTTAATATATACACCATAATAACCCTCTAGATTTTTCTGTTTATTATCTTTACTGAAGTACAAGTCCACACTTCTGTGCTGTACATTTCATTACTGTGTGCAGTAATGCCTATATGAATTTTGAGAGCAAATCCTGCTGACCTTACTAATACAAGCAGCCCCACTGCCGCGAGGATTGCATTTCACACAGCCCCAGCCCCCTTCTGCAACGCTCGTGTTCCAGAAGATAATGGCTACTTTATATAACACACTGTTTAACACGCAAGACTGCTATCCATATATACACATGCATGTGTAACTACTTGCCAACTGGCAAATCGAAGGTATGTTTCTGATATGTATGTGTATATATATAAATTAAAGTGGAATACATACATACACGAAAGTTCTCATTCCCACAAACACAGTCAGTAAGCTCTGTGGAAATGACCACAAGAGAACTGTAAACAGGATATGGCCCAGAAAGCCATTCAGGAGGCTCTTCTGGGATCCTGTGGAATGCCACCCCCTCCACCACCGTATTACAGTAAGCAGTAATGTCCACAAGGCAGTGTGCAGTCTGTATTTAGAACTGTACCTTAATAAAATACATCTAAATGGTACTACGAAAACAACATCATCAGACAGGATCCCGATCCCAAGACACCTCAAGTCAATATTACTAAAATTTACAGGAATGGGAGGTACTGAGATATTATAGCTGGCCCTTAGAATAACTCTCCTGCAAAAGTCCAAGAATTCTACAAACAAAAAGGAACATGACCATTAGTCTGCATTTCATTGCTATGGTTATTACCCGTCTTATGGAGCTTGGATTTGACATCCTAGAAAATAACTCCCCGGTGGTAAAGTTGCCCACGCTCTCCAAAGAGTACTGCAGGACACTACGGAAATCAACACCATTATCAATGGGCTAAAAATTCCTATCCTGAAATATACATTTGTTTTTTAAAAAGGTTGCAAACACACATCAGTGCTGCATTCAAAGGCTTTCCTTCTTCTAACAGCCAATTCCCATCTTCAAATTAGTTAAGACTGAAGCCTTGATAAAAATTTCATGAATGCCAGACAAGTTCCGCCATGGTTATACCTCCCAGTTTGATCCTCTCATGTTCTCTTCCAAATCTGCTTGTCAGCCCTGGGGTTACCACACTAATCTTCTCTGTATCTTTCCAGTTTTAGTGTATGTACCACCAAAAAAAAAAAAAAAAAAAAAAAAAAGGCCTTCCTTAATCCTAGCACCTGTGGTTTTAATCACCACAGGAAATTCTGTTTCCACTAAAGTCAGTAAGATTTCTACTGTAAGTATCAGCAGAGGAAAATGATCAGGTTTGCTAACTAAAAATAAAAAATAAAAGAGAGAGAAATGCAAGCGCAGGGGTTTATATAACACAGGGTCTTGACATCTACTTACAGCAAGCATGACAAAGTAAAGACAGTAGGGTAGAAGTCATCCCTTTAATCTCTGTGTTTGAACCCCTGACCTGCATCTCTTTCTCAGTATTATGGCTGTTGCCTGCTATTTCTGAACCACTCCATGATGATTTGGGTTATGCCCCACAAAGTAACATACAAATGATACCTATAAATACTGTATTCCTAACAGAGCATCAATTGGAGTTTATTTCAGGAAATTAAAGTTATGCAACTCAAGTTAGAATACGCATCACTTTGCACTACAGAGGTTTAAGAAGATTACGTATGGAGCAAGATTAATTGGCAGCAAATTCAAAAAATGGGCCAGCCAATAATGCAATATTTTAACCCATAAAAAGCCAGACAGCCTGGGGACTGGAATCCTGGCTTCTTCACAAGCTGCTGGTGAAGTCCACACAGAAGGAAAGCTTTAGTGAGTTTATGCAGCTTCAGAAATGTTTTTCCTGATGTTTTTAAGCGACACACATTTGAGATAATCCCCATGAGTTTACAGAATGCAGTGCTTTGTTTCATATTACCCCAGGGGAAAAAAAAAAACAACACACATGCACTGTTAAGGTTTTCTGCTGCACTCACAAAACTAGTTCTGGAGAAAGTCTTTGTATTGCCTTTCTCTCTCCTCCCAGTCTCACACATTTTTAAACCTGCTTTCTATGCCTGGCTACCAAAACCAACGAAAACAATATTCTTGAGTGGCTCCATTTCAGTTCAGTTGGGATTCATCTCCCTATAGCAGAAGATATTTTTCTCCCTATAGCAGAAGATATTTTTCTCCCTATAGCAGAAGATACTTATATTCTAAGATACATATTTATCTTCTGCTATAGCTGAGATATTTATATTATCCTGAGGGCTGCTCTTTAAATGTACCAAATACTGGAAAATTTGGCAACCTTAGCTTGTAATTTTTTTCATTGTAGAAGTCTCCTTTCCCACCCTGCATTATATAACACATCCTTCCTTTACTTTGCAGCATCTTACGCTACCTCAGTAGGCAAAGAACATCAACTACAGCTTTCTTTCCCATCTGAGGTGCTACAGACCCATCAAGGCTATCAGATTTAGGCAAGTGCTCAAACAGATGCACATCTGCCAGCCCAGGGCTGACTGTGGCAGCCCTCCTGAAGGTATACCTCAAGAGGAGGGGTTTGTGACACACCCCTTCTAAGAAGGGAAAGAATGGCATTGTTCAGAAAAGATTTAAGAACAACTGGTATCAAGAGCAGGAGAATTACATGTATCACCATTAACTACGTCAGAGGACGATCTGTCCTCTGGACATCAACTTTCTCTGTCACAGATACAGGCTGACAGCTAAATGCCTACTCTCACAAATGTTAATGACGTGAGTGTTCAGACAACATTTACAGGTAAATTAAAAAAAAAAAAAAAAAAAGCACACAAGCCTATAATGCAGCTGTTAGACCCAGTAACAACTCGAATAAAGGACTCTGACTAATTGTGCTCTTAACCAATTACTGTCCTACCAGTATTGAGAAGAACCATTAGGAATAAAGCATGAAACAGAAGGCTCTTTTCCACTTATAACTTTAGCAAGTTTGGGGCACTAAGTTCTCTGTTATTATGGATAAATGCCGTAACTGTTTTAGCCAAATTTCCTTCATGAATAACAAGCGTATAAAGTCAGTGACATGTACAAGGGAATACAGAAAGACACCCAGAGCAGGTACGTACATTACTTCAGTACATTTCACTTGGTTCACAAGGCCATATCCACAGGTGACCCTCACAGCCACTCCTCATTGCATCATGGTTCGTTACATTGCTTCCTGAACTACCAAGGCTTCAAACAGGCTCCCTGTCTTTGACCTTCAGAGGCCAAATCCAGTGGATCACCTGCAAGTTGTCTGTATGTAGACAGCACGATGCATAAGGAGGGAAGGAATTATATACTACTTTCATACAAATTTATCACTAGTTTGGCAGGTCATCTTGATTACTAACCTCAAATAATGGTGGCAACTTTTTGTGACAACTATCTTAACACAGCAGCATACGGAGACAGCATGCAAAGCACTGATGGAATAAGAAACCAAACTTAGTTCTGTAGTACAAAACAAACAAACAAACAAACAAAAAACAATTTGTCATAAGGCAGATGGTCTAGCATTATGCTCCAACAGTAACTGAAGTGAATGAGAAACAAAGACAATGGTCTGTCTCTGGTTAAGTGCAGTATTGATGTTACAGGAAGACACAGAGGTAACTCATTTCCCTTTTTACTTAAACTATCTTTTTTACATAAAAGTTATTTCACTTTCACTTTAATTCTAGACAATAACACACAAGATTGTAGTAATTGCTCCAGCAATTAAAAAAAAATAAAATTAATGAACAGAAAACAGCAGTGGTACTGGCGGTCTTGGCCTAACCTGGTTGCACTGAGACAATGTCAGAAAGGCGTTCAATGTCTTGCAAGGCCGAGTCCCTTTGCTAACAAAATCTGCACAATGAATGGCAATGTATTATCCCCATGAGCTGGATTTGTTTGTTCAATTGTTTTACTGGAAGTGTATTTATACTTAGGTCTAATACATTGTCTGGCAGAGTAAGGAGCCCTGAAACGGATAATCTTGCCTGAAGGTTCTGAAAAATCTTCGTTGTCTCTCTGTCATGAAGTAACACCCACTTGAGAATTTTATGAAGTATCTTTTTAATAAAAATATATTTCTTTCATAAGCACATAACCAAGAAAATTTCAGCAGGTATTGTCAAGTACTCCAATCACCTAAAAAAAAACAGTATGCAAAAACACACTCTTGTCACCAATGCATAGCTGTGACATCTGTTACTTTTGAACTGTAAGCTCTTTGGAAACTCATGGGAATTATAAATTAGAAAGTCTTATCACCATTGCGTAGGTTGCTAACAACATGGTTTTGATCACTTTTGATCTCCAAAGCAGCACTGCAAGGTGGCAACTGCATGTATGGTAAGTGCAGGTATGTCAAATTCTCAATTACAAAGAAGAGTAAGTTGTGGTACCCAACCCTCTAATGAGGGTTTTCATTCAGAAGCCCAACTTTAGGCACGTTTTCTGAAATGGATGCACACCAGTATCTGTCCCTGAACGTAGGGCACTCAGTATAAGGCTGCCTCAAAAGAACACTGTTAGGAAGCTGCAGAGGTGGAAAAAAAGCCCAGAACTGCTCACTACATGTATTTCTGTCAGCAGCTTCCCACTCCGATACATCAGTGCCAACAAGCTTTGCAATTTACAGATCACTTGTAAAACAAAGAAAATCCTCTTTAAATAAATTGTAGACAACAAGAAAGTCAATGCAGTAAATATTCGAAGTAAATCATAAACATCTACAAACTAGAAAGCTTTTCATTACCATTTTGCATGGATCAAGCAATTCTTACATTTGTTTCTGTTCTGAACAAGAATGGGAATGTTCTTCCTGACTGGGATAGAAAAACAAAGTTAAAAGCAACAAAGTGACTCTATAGCCAAGGGCCCTTGGTCATAATCTTCAGGATTACATTCATAAATGTAGTTTATAAAAGGCTCAGGAATGGCTATTGGAAACTCCAATATTCAAATATGTTAACGTTTTTTTAAATTACAGCAAACAACCCTATGCTACCCTCATTCCAAAGGATGAAGCATCGCACCAACACAAGCATCTTTCAGCAAGTGCTGAAACCATTCAGTTCAACATAAGTCTTATTTCAACATCTCTTAAGAGAAAAAAGTGTTTTTTTTCTAAGAAGTATTGGCCACTCTGTGTGTAAAAAAGAATGATTAAGGAAAAGCCCTAATCTAGTAGATCATCTACAAAGGTGAAAACTTTGAGGTTTACATGCTGATAGAAACTAAAAGCCTTTGCATTAAGGGTAACAGTGAAGGAAATTAACGATCTGTTAACCAAGAACTTGCCCTGTCTCCAGTGTCTGTCATTGAGGTCCTAGAATATGTTTAGCATTTTGTTTAGCAGTAGGATCCTATCTATTAATTAAAGTTTAGGAGACTTCAATATTTAAAGCCTTCTCCTGGCCCCTCTTACTCTTTACCTCAGCAAGTCTTGAAGAAATCATTGAGCAATTTGCAGGGGCTGGAAGTAAGCAACACTGATGACTGTTCTGTGTGGATATTAACTAAGCCAGGACTCATTTCATAAGAATGAGGAGTTTGTCATTTTAAGTTCTGCAGCGTGGTGTGCCAGATGACTTCTGCCTTCCTCCCTGAAGACAGCTACTGAGCCAGCTCTGAACAGATGCAGCATTACAGAACACCTTCTTCTGGAAGTATCAGATAGTCAAAATACTTTTATGGACTCCAAACAAAAAGAGAGAAGAGGAAAGAGAAAGAGCCCTGTCTCCACTAGGAAGCAGCAGGGACCCCAGGCAGCAGCTTCCAGCCCTTTTGTTCTGCTCAACTTCTGAACTCCACGAGAATCTGCCTTGCAGCTGCAGAACTAGGACCTCTTCCCTCCATGTTTTAGCAGGGAAGACTACGTGATGCAGTAGCATCACACACAAGGATATTCTACGACCACTCCCAAAGTTTTTCCCTAAGAGCAGGCTGAAGAAAAGAAGGGAGATGGTCCATTTTTCCATAGGCCAAATCATGTTTTTCTTGCTGAGAAACTAGACGGGAAGAGGACAGGCATGGGAAGAGCTGACCCTATGCCTTCTCTTATTAAACAAAACCTTGTTACTTGCATGCAATCCATACAATATTAAACTCTACATACTCTGGAGTTGGCCTGAAGCCTAACAAAACTGGAACCACCCCATCCTTATTGGCTTTATATAGATAGGTACAGAAATATACAAAGTTAAGATGATTCATGCTCTCTGGAATGAAGGGCAGCAGCACAGCTTTGCTTAAGCAGAGATATTCATGGGAGCAGGCAAAATAGACTGAGAACTCTTGACGGGAAAAACTGCTAAATATTGTTCTTTTTAGCTGTTGAAAAGGAAGAATATTACTGAAAACGCTGGTAGGGAGGCAGGTGGGCCAGCTGATTCTACAAATGAGAGGAAACTGGAAGATGTCTGGGCCAAGCAAGGTTTAGCTCTTCATTTGCTAGTCAATTAAAACTGAACTTGTGAAATAAACCAGTGCCAAATGCCTAAAATTAAAATGCACTGCTTCCATCTGCCACAGGACTCCTTAGTTTATTTCTCTTTTAGAATTAGTTACCCATTGAAGTTATTCTAGGAGCTTCTCTGCATATGTCACAATGAAAGGACAAGCCGCACTATCAAATTTATAAAATTATCCCATTGAACAAAAAATCTGAGTAGTATGCCTCTTAAAAGGCAAGAAATGCTTTGATTCTATAGGCAAAATATTTAAGCACTGCTATGCACTTTAAATGGAATGGGAGCTCAAGATGCACACAGTTAAACACCTGAGTATTCTAGAAGTATTTTGAAAGTAGTCTGAAGTTTTCATAATCACCTCAGGATATTGTAGTTTCTAAGAAAAACTAGATTATTTTTCAAGAGTTTGATCTCAGCCAGAGACTGGTGATATAAACCTAGAGACCTACTCTAGATTTAAAGGTGCTGATGTAGTTTTTCCACACAAAGTAACTAAAGTCTGCAGAAAGAAAGCAATGTCAGATTAGACTATTATGCTGTTTTATAGACTCAAGATTCATTGTAGTATATTTTTGTATTGCACTAATGAGATGCCAGCTCTAGCTGAACAGCTATACAGATGTCTAACCTTCAGAAGCTGGGATAACCATATGTCAAACTTCTGTGGTTTTGCCACTTGATATTTTGGGTGTATGCCTTCATTTGTGATAATAAATATCAGGCCACAAACTAATGTCTACTCAGATATCTAATATGTTTAACACTCAAAGCAGCTTGAAAATCTAAACATTTCTGCTGTTAGCTTGAGTTCTCCTCAAAGAATTATGCTACAATATATACCAGATGAATAGGCTAGGGATAACGCAACCACTGCCAGTTGTTAGGATGGGTTTCTCTCTACCATTTTGTATGTATATTTTTTATGCTGTAAAACACACACAGTTCAATCCCTCTGCCTTCCTCAATGCCTTCGTTACAAAACTTAAATACACTGTCTTACCACACATTTCAATGCTGAAGACCAAAAATTCAAGTTGTATCTGTAGACACTATATATTTTTAAATATCAATTCAGAGGACCTAAAACATTCTCTTCACATTGCTATCACATTTCTGCATTTTTTAAGTTAAACTACACAGCATCAGACAGACAATCCAACTAGTGAAGGCAGAAGAATTCAGCCTCAGCTTCTCGTTTAAAACTCCTTAACCACCATGCTATTCCATCTGTACTCACATGATTCTATATATTTGTATTATGTACACTGGTTTCTACACCTCTGCAACCTAACCACCTATTAGGAGAAGCTGCTTAATCAAAGTGAGTAGTGTTATACTGATGTGTGTTTTCCAAAATTTGGTATTGTTAGAATATGCACCTTAAAGGAGGGGCTTTTGTTTGACCCTTGCAGACCTGAGGAATTAGCATTACAGTTGACTAAATCCACAGGATGCATCTTGGAGGTCTGGCTCCCTACTGAAAAAGACCAGAACACTGGAACTGCAAATAAACCAACACTGAATACAATTCTATGCAGTGTTGCTAGAAAAGCCCTTTCTGCCCCCACAAACACAATAGCAATGACTGTCCTTTCCACTCTTACGAGTCTCTTAGGACATACAACTTTAGGCTTGCAGAGAAAAAACATACATGCATATACATGTATGCTTTTATATATATATATATATATATATATATTTATATATTTATATATATGTGTACATAGACGCACACAAAAAGCCAATCAGTAAGGTCAAGTCCCATTTCACAATTGTGTTTCTAGAGTTGTCTCTAATCAAAGTAATGCTCCAAGACCAGACCATCACATGAACGCTTACTTTTCTTTATTATCTACAAAACCTCTCCTGGCCAAAGTAATAAAGTCTCTATAGGAGTCCGATAACTTTACAAGGTGAAGGCATTTCTGTGTTTATTGTAAGCCATTTCTACTGCGAATTGCTAACAACTTTTCAAAGTGCAACTCTGATTTGCAAATGCAGGCGCACTAATACATCAACTGCTATGACTAATGTATAAACTTTTAATGACCTTGGCAAAATCTATCTTTTATTGGGCAGGTGCCACTATTTTGACTGTACAAAATATTTTGGAAATATGTTGAAAATTATACATGTTTTGGAAAATATTTCAGGATTTCAGTATAGCAAACGTAGCTATATTAAATAAGAGTGTGACATGGAAGAGAAAATGCACGCCAAAGTTGTGCAAGTTTCTTTTCAAGAAAAGAAACATCCTCCAACCATTGTACATTCACAGAATGTTGACTTTTTATCCAAATAAAGAAAAAAGATAAAAAATTATCTTGATAATTTTCAGTTTCATTCAGTCACTGTCATCTTCTTGTTTCAGACCACCTCCTTGTTCAGTATTGCTCTCTCCATCACTTTCCTTGTCCCAGTCTTTCATAGATGCTCCCATCATGAAGTCATCTCGCAGTATATTCCATTCTGGCCCCTCTTCAGACTTCACTTGACCCTATATGAGGGGAGGGTAAGGAAGAGAAGATGAGATGAATGTGAAAGAGGAGCAGGAAAAGATGGAAGCCCTTCAAGCAACCAAAATAACACCTCACACGCCATTTGCACTGACAGACATCCCAAAGGCCAGCTCTTCACGCAAATGGTACAGAAATGACAATCATAAATGACCTGATACTGATAAAGAAACTTGTTTTAACCAACCAATGAAAGAAATAAGGAAACAAATCAATTATTCATTGTGGATGAAACGGTCAACCCTGGGCATGGCTTCCTTTATTAAAATCTTTCTTGGCAATCAAAATGGATTCATGATATCATTTATTAACCCCCAGGTGCTGCTTCATTAGAACACTTCTTGGCACATTTCTAAAACACAAATATGGATTTAATAAAGGCTTAAAAAAAAACAAATTTAATATTAAACATATTCAGTGATACATGAACCAAATCTCCTTTATGTGGATTATTACCTCACTACCTGGGCTTGTCATATGGTGCAAAGCTGCCTCTAAGAAACTGAAAGGTGATCTACAGTCAGCAAGCCAACAACACCTTATTCCAAGTTTCCTACTTCTTCAAAATGGATAAACTGAGTCCATAATACACAGACTGGTGAACAATCAAGTGACAGGAGCCTTAGTTTTAGGTTAGCACTGAAAACATTGCTAGGGTGCAGTTCGTCTAAGTGACTGCTCATACTTGGACGGTGCAACAGCTCCATCCTGTGGCAAAAGTTTTAAAGAACAGTATGAAGCAAGTCTGACATTCCTACTGATACTGAAAACTGTTCAATGTCAATGTTCAACTGTTCAATGATTTCAATGGTTTGAGACTCTGTAGCAAAATACTTCTGAGGAACAATACAGCTCAGTGTCCAACATGCAATAAAAAATTACCCTACCAAAGAGGAATCAGGGGAAGTGAAAACAACTTACTTTTGAAAGGTCTTTGAAACACAGGTATACAAGTAACTCACTGTTCTTCCCACTCCCCTGCTCAAAAGGATAGGCCTCAACTGATTCACACTAGTGTAACTGCCACCTCCTGATGCTATATATCAGATTAGAATTGTGTGTTACAGTGTCCTCTGTGGATGTGGTTTTGCTTACTAGATGCAAAACCCATAGTAAACGTATGATCTCTGCAGACATTTGTTCATGCCTCTTTGCAGTGCATCTCTAAACTATGCATACTGTATAGAACCACTGCATCCTTAAGCTAATGCTCACACCATTTCTGAGAGAGAGCAGCATAAAGAATTTAACAGCAAGAGAAATTAGGAATAGAGAGTACAGATCAACATTAACCTAACACTTCACTCCAAAAGAGGCTATTTGAGTGTAAAAAGTCTGCCAAACAAGACATATATTTTTAATAAGTAACCAAAACAAAAATGTTTATAAATGTGACTTGTTCAGCCGTTTTTGAAAGGTTACCTTCACAAAAATAGCATTACAAATCTTAACACCTTCCTTCCCAAATGGAATCTCCCAGGGACCAGTTGGAAAAAAAAAAAAAAGACAAAAGAGAAATACTACAGTACTGCAGCTATTCATCAGGATGCATGCACCTTTTTTTTTTCTTCCCCATTTTATTTTTTGTCTTCACAGCTGCTCTCATAATGCCTACTCCTAAGGGTAACTCTCCCACCTCTAGCAGCAGTGGAAAAAGCAACAATCCACTTTTTCCCCAGGTGAGTGACTTCTATCTTCTTTCACCTTTGCAGAAATTCACATAAATACAGTATCCAGTAAAGCTTGAAATCACCTCAGGCAGGGTAATCAATTAACTAGAATTAAGAGTTACAGTCTGGGTAGGTCCATATGCAGACCTTAAGATATTCTTGTGGTAATAAAGCATGTTAGTGCCAACTCTGGTATTCTGTTGTTGGACACAAGGAGCTGGAAGCTTTTTTTTTTTCTTAAAACTGGATTCCAATTGTTCTATATGTCCATCTTTCCAGAGGAGAGAGAAAGGTCAGAATGGTTACAAAAAACACTTAAAAAAAATAAAAAAAAATAAATCCCAGACCTTTTAGAAATAATCACTGCTTGAACGTGCCACAGAGTAAAACTTGAAATACCCAAATAGAAAAATCCCATTTTCCTTACAAAATCCAATTTTCTTCTTCCAGTAATAATAAAATCATCAGAGATGCCATTTCTTTTTCCACATGCGCATAACAGACATTATTGTCAGCAATGACAGTGTAAGACTGCTCAGGCTTTGACAAGCCCCATTCTCAAATTCATCACAATCGACTATTCAGCAAGCGAACAACAGGACAAAAGCAGGACCTCAACAAAAAAGGGATGCTGATCCTCCACAGAATTACCCACTATGTAAGGAGACACAAAGGTTTGAATAGAGATTTATACAAGCACTAAGACGACAGACAGAGGTAGCATGTCCATGCCTGAAACATGAAGATTAAATACCTGAAAGCAAATATTTAATCAGTTTTAAGCATGCTCCCAAGTGAAGAAAACACTGTGTTTGGTATCTTCATTCCTAAGTCATTTACTGCTCTGTTCTTCCCGTCACAGCTACCCCAATCTATTCTATCAAAAAAATTCCCAGAGTCTTAAGAAAATATGCAGCAAGACTATCTGTATAATTAACAATTAGTTCAACTGTAATATTGCCTCCCCCATTGTTTTATATAAGAATGTTAATGTACTTGGGCTTTCAATGCCATAATCTAGTTTAATCTAAATAAAGCAAAAGTGATTCTTGGCACTTGGAAAATAAACCAGCTTTCATTCTGTGCTTTGAACTCCCAGTCAGCTGTTCATCCACCTCTCCCACATTCCGGGACATCACTGAAGTTCCCTTTGAACATCCCCACGTGCAAACAAAACAGGCCGTATAAACATAAATGCGTAATGCTACACGAAGCAGTAAGGCAAGGAGTGAACAATTGTTTTTTGTTATCCCTCCCCCCGCCTTTTATACACACTTTTGTATGGGTTTGTTCTTTGCCTGAAGGTGTGATAACTTGTTTCAAAAAGGTCTGAGAGGCAGCAACCAGCAAAATGTCTCAGGAGTCACTGGTACGTGGTGTTATCACTGCAATAAGACAGACCAAAACCCAAAGCTGTGGTTACCATAGTGCAGACGGCCCATTTGCTGGGAAAGCTGGATAGCCCAGTTGAAGAGATCATATAAATACCACAAACACCATCCTGCCTGTTTGATGTGTCACCTAAACTATCACAGCATTAGCTCAAATCTGAGACAAGTACTTCTGTAATGGGGAGGTACTTCCCAAACTAATTCTGGTTTGAAGACATTCTCTAAAATCTGCACCAGGACAAGACGAACAGAAATTCTTAGCTAAGTCCTAGTAAAACCGATCAACAAACAAAGCTTATTTCTGTCATCTAGAACAAGCAGACATCACTTGCAGGATCTGGGCTGTAATCGACTCCTGGATGCCTTTGGAGCAATTTTTCTGTGGTCTTGCAGTGCCAGCAGCAGAAGGGGACTTACCACTACACATCAGCTCCTTCAGTCTGCAAACAAGTGTCTTAAGCCCAAAGCCTGCTTCCTTTGAAAGCATGAGAGAATTAAGTTCACTCTAAGTCACAGGACATTCTCATTTTTAGCTGTTGTCTTACTGAGATAGCACTAGTCTAAAACTGGAGCAGGGAAGTTTTCCAGAGCCTTACTCATAGGCTGATAAAAGTCCTGTAATGCTTATTGGTGACAATATTAAAGTATATGATCTGAAAACAGAGTGCACAGATTAGACTTCACTCTGCTTTCCACTAGCTTGTGGAACTTACATCAGTTTCTGCACCTGCACAACAGCAAAAGTATCTGCATGACTGTGGAGATTCCCTTATGGTCTGAATTCCCCTATTGTCCAGAAGACAATAACTGCGGAATATTAACAAGTTAACATTTTTCAAACATAAGAATTACGATCAGCGCATTGGGCTCCCATGCCTTTGCTCTGTGAACAAGATGAAATGCCAGAGCTTGCAGGGGCATCTCTCTTTACAATCACGTACAATAAATGTTTATTTGTACCTGTCAGGGAAAGAATTTCTAACGTAAATATCTTTAAAGCAACAATTTTAAGCCCTGAGAAAACAATTCTAACATGCCTAATTAATTTGAGCTGCCTCCCCAGGTTACTCTATTTTGCTCAATACAAACATCTAAGAACTCAAAATACAGGGAGGCTTTTCTTTTGTCAGAACCAAGAAGTTAAAAGTGTAACTGCCAAAATGGATTCTCACACTATGTCTGACAATTATTCTCCCTGCAAATCCTGCATCTTTCTCCAAATGACTGCTGCTATGCTGTTCCTCATCCCCAGGCAAGCAAATTGAAGCCTAACTCAAAAACACGGCAAGTACTGGAGGTGTCTCCATTAAAACAAAAAAAAAAAAAAACAAAAAAACAAACAAAAAAAAAAAAAAAAAAAAAACACACACAAAAGAAGAAACAAACCTTGGAGGGGGAAGATAAAGAACACCAAAAAAAATCATTACCCCTAAATTTATTTTCAGGAATATCCAACCTCACAGGCTAAGAAAAATAAGTATGCTCTCAGCTGCAAGTAAATAAAACTGTAGTTTAAGTATCTGAAAGAGCAATATAAGCAAATTACCAAATTTAATGATTTTTAACAGACAAAACAAACAAACAAACAGAACTTATAGGTTTAAAGTGACAGTCAGAACTGTTGATCAACTTATTTCAGATGCAGTGAGATCTTTACTGTAAGAAAGGTTCCTACATGCATATGGATCCCAAACAGACCAAAAAAAAACCCCACAGATCTGGAAAATGAGACTATATGCTGTGCCTGTTACTGGCCCAAACTTCTAAGCTGAAGTCTCATAGAAACTCACTTTGGCTTTGGAAAGCATTTTTGAGCTTGCAGAGCAAGCAATTCGCACAACAGAAGTCTATTCTGCTGCAGAGTAATGTTTGCTACACAAACATTTATTCCTTAAGGTGAGTGTCATTCAACAACCATTTATACTCTCTCTTAATGAGAAATTAGAGTAACTGAAATAAATTGCCTTTGTATATTTGAAGTGACACTATAATGTGGATACCAAGCATGGTATAGGAGATTTATTCAAACCACACTATGATTTGTATTTGCATTGCTAGTAAACAAATACAAGAGTGATTTTTTTTTCCAGTATGTTTTGAACCTCGGTGTTACTGTTCAAACTTCTCTGCAAGTAAAGCACTGGAATTAGTACTACAAGGCAATGGAAGCACAATACTGATTTTCACTTTGAGCACAGCCAGAAGACCACCCACAGCTTAATGACCTGCATGAGGAATCTCCCCATTCTCACATCCTCCTCTAGGGTTTACTGCAATGAGGGGAGGATGTGTGAAGGAGAAGGAACGCTTTGGGTTGGCATGCAGAGGCTTAATCAGGCTCCAACCTTAGAGCAGTCAGAAATGTATTACAGAAATCTAAGAACAAGCAATTATCTGGACTTAAAGAGGAAAATCATTAGCATCATTATTAAATGCATAATTGCAGAAAAGAATCACAGGAGTTTGAAAGAACAGATTTCTTCAACCTCAGCTCATCAGAAACCTCATGAATCACTATTTCTGTCAGAAAAACCAAAAATATTCAAAAGATTTCAAGTGTAACACAGAGCTCTTCTGCATACAGGAAGCTCTGGAGCTCTTCAGCACTTGCTGGGCTCCCGTTCTCATGGCAGTCATCTCAGAAATCCCTGCACTGCACAACAAATTGTACCACTTGCTGCTGCAAGATTATGCCCGACCATACTACTATTCTTGTATTTTTTAAAGTGTCATGTTTGTTTTTTGTCCTCTTGTAACAAAAACTATTTCATTATCCTCAGCTATTTGCTTTTACCTTTATACCTGCCATGCCCACTTATCAGATTTTATACCACCACCAGGGGAATTACTGCCATACTGGTCACTAGCATACTGGTCACTATCACAGCATTCACCTGTTATTCCTACCTTTTCTCCATGTGTCAGTCTCCATACAGCTTTCATGTTTCATCTACTTAAACAATAGGATCTGTAAAGCAAAGACTGCATAGCACCTAGATCCATAAATTCCTGACAAAGATCCAATGAGTTGTATAGTTGAAAACAGCGTATGATCAAGACTGTTGCATTTAATGCACCACGTTATATTGTAGTTTTGAATACAATAACCAGCTATATAAATTGTTGTCTGATAAGTGACGTACTTGAATCATAAAGCATTTTGTTCATAAGACATCTAAGATGTAAAGTAGCTGCACTGCTTCATTGAGAATCTTCATTCTGACTCAGAAAAGATCATGCTGCTCATCAGTAAGACTAGGTAGGTCTCTGTGCTAGCTAAGCCTGAGCTTCCAGGAACCACAGCCTGCAAAATAATGTTCATTGTGTACCAAAAAATATTGGCTAATTACCAAGACGAAACTTAGATGGACTCCTCCTTACCAACTTCTATTGATATTCCTAAAAAGGAAAATAATGAACCAAGAGTTTTTCTGTTTGGATGTGATTCAAACAAAGGAAGAAAGAACTTTTCCAGATAATTAGTATTTCAACCCAGAAAAAAATCCCACACAACAAGGGATAGAAGAAACTGGTGTTACATTTTTTAATGTGTATTTGGTGCAGTAATTGAAGACATGACAGAGTTTAAGGATCAGCTCTCTCCCTAAACATTCCTCAGATCCAAAATACCCTTGTTGCAAGGTGCACAGTTTCTGAACCTTTACATTGTACCTAGAAAATATGTAACTACATATGCGCCTGGAAAAAAGTGCCTGGAAAAAAATATCAGTTTAAGACTAAGGCCTTCTATTCACTATCCCTCAGAAGTCCAGTAATAATGGACTGCAACAACCTATTTCAGACAAGTATTTTCAAGTCACAACAGATCTTTTCATGTTACTCATTTATGAAAGATACTTAGGCACTGTCCCAGATGGGTATCTAAGACCTGCATGCTTTTAATAAAAGTTTGCATTTGCCTGCTAGCATAGTAAGGATGCATGAAGGCCAACGGTTGTCTGGAGTGCTTTTGATCCGTTTTTTTTTTTTTTTTTTTTTTTTTTTAAGAATAAATTAGCAGCCTGCAGATTTTTTAATAATCAAAACGTGATACCAATTACTTCCTATAGATGATGCTGAAATCATCCACTGTTTTCCATTCTGTTTCAGCAAGAGGCATAGCAAAGCAAGTCCCAAAAGGTTATCTCAAATAACGAAGACCATAGTAATAATCAAGTCCTTTACCTCCAGCACTTAAGAAATCATCTCAAAGTACAGCTGATTAGGAAATAGAGCTAATAAAAGGCCTCCTTTTTCTGACTCAGGATTTCCAGTCACATTTGAGTCCTGAAACAAGTATAGCTATCCAAAATCTAGGAGGAAGGAAGAGGAAGAAAAAAAAAAAATACAACTAGCTTGTGCATATTTTTATTACTAAATATGAAATACTGGAGTTTTTATTACTACTAAGCAGTTTTTTTGGCTAAATGACCCTGCTCTCATTGCCCCTACTTTTATTTAAATGGCTTTTGCAATATAAACTATATGCCTGCAAATCCAAGTTTCTTTGAGTTTACTTTGCTGCAATTTCCCACACACCCTCATGAACAAGCAGCAAATTCATTAACAAACAGACCATACACCCTGATCTACATTTCTGCATAGGCTTTCACAATGACTGCACATCAAGAAGTAATGGAAGAGGCCACAAAGAGAAGAACACCATCCAGGGTTTGGCAACAAAGTCAAAAAAGGTCAGATCTTTCCAAGATGACAGCTTTAGTATTATTTGTAATAGCAGGTTAAAAAATATTATATATATCTTTCCTACGTTTCCAATGAATTTAAGAAACAGTCATTAAATACTGGCCAGATTATCCAACAGAAAATAAATATATATATATACAAACTGAATTGAGCAACCCTCTATTGGAAGCTGTAAGCAGTTTGACCCATCACTCCCGAACTCTAGAAAGATAAACAGAAGAGTAGGTGTGCACAGAGGTCATTTATAATACACATCTCACATCTGCTAGTTCAACACTTTGCAAATAGGAACATTTTATACCTTAATAAAACTTCAAAGTAAAGCAATCATATTTCAAGATAATTTGCAATAGAAAGTGCTTAGGTGAGGGGAAAAAAACTGGTTCAGAGAGACAAGTCCCACCCAGTATTTGTTACTTTCAGAAAACTTTTTCTATAAACTCTGTGGAACGTTCAGATTTATTTTCTCTAATTACATTACCCTACCTATAAGAGTTATGAACAAAGCCAAAAGTGGACAGCTGCTTTTATAAGGCTTCCAACTTGATTTACCAGATAAAACTGGATATTTTTTTTTAAGTTGTTTTTTCATTAAATCAGGGCTGTGTCCACAGTCATAACTTTGTGAGATCTGCTGAGGTTGGTTTTGAAGTCAAAAACTATCAATTTGGTAGGGGTGCAGGCAGTGGTTAGGAAGTACTTTTTAGCAACAGGGAGCAGCTGTTTAACAGTTACGGCATTTTCCAAATAAAAAGCTGCAAGGATTAAAATTTGGAAAAAGTGATAGGTCCCCAAAAGAATAATGACCTGAAGCATTTTAAGTTTTCTGCCATTGTTGCAGAGAAAAATAAATGCATAAATTAAAAAAAATAATAAATAATGAAAAGATTTCCCCCAGCTCTGACATAATGCACTTTTACAACTTTAGTCAAAAAAAGTCACAGATTACACTGAAGACAACTTTCCTTTAAAAATAATTCTGCAAATCATAGTTTTACACTTCAGTAAGGCAATTCTAATAGGGTTTGACATTTTGGATGTCTGTGCTTTGTATACTTACAGAAAGATCAGAAGATGATGTATACCACAAGCTTGTGGTTATTTTAGACACAGTTTTACTGAAAACCAGCTTGGCAACACTGTCTGGGAAAACAGAACAACACCATAGTCCCCTGTGCATTAATAATCAAATAGCAAGGCGAGTTACTCTCGAATATTACAGATGGAGCCATTTCAATATTGCATCACATTTCAATTGTTAGTCCCTGTTTAAATTCACTTAAACCTGCCAAACTTTGACCACATTAGGCTGAAGTTTTCCATTGCAGTCACCTGCCTCAGGCCGTAGGTTTTTGCAATGTTTCAACTAAATCTCCTCAACTCTTTCCAAGGCAAGATGAACTTAAAACATTTTGTCTACTCTAAGAAGGAAGTATTTCCTACCTGTATTTGCTAATACCTTGTTATGAATTTTCTCGAACTTACAAATCATTTAATGACTATTTTGGAGCCGGTAATGTATTTTGTTATCTCCATGAACACCTTCCCAGGTGTGGCCAAGTTTTAAACACCTGGTGGACCAGCCTTCTCAAACCTGAGGTCACCACCTCAGTTGGTGTGACAGGCTTTTAGTAGCCAAATTCTCCTGAAATATCCGTCCCCACTGACCACATGCTATCTGCATCTTTGAAGACCACATGTGAATCACAATGACAAATAGAGAACAGGTCCTCCTGTGCAAGCAGTTGCCAGGGCTGCTTTAGCATTAGGAACCATAGTATAGGAACGTGTGCTTGGCCCTGAAATGAAGAGGGAAAGATCCTGTTGGGAACATGAAACATAAAGAGGATTAAAAAAAAAAAAAAAAAGAGGAAAAAAAGAGAAAAAAAAGAAGAAGTTGGTGGAAGCAGACTGCACAAATCACAGCTTTTTTTTCCTTCCTGCCTTCTAGTCAAGTACAACAGAAAAAGAAAACAGGCCCTAGGAGATACAAAAGGAGAGCAGAAAGGGAAACCTGAAGGCAAGAACACAGGAAAAATGGTGAACCTAGTGAGATAAAGCCATCACATCAATTTTAACTCTTTTACCTGAAAGTAAACTTGCAGCATTAGATTCTTGACATCTATCAGATACTTATAAAAATACTGGCAAAGACCTATTTCTCTTAACACGGGAATTTAGATGTACGTTGTTAGATAGAAAACTGAACATATTTTCAACATCCAACCCTGCTGATGACCCAAAAATGGTAAGTCAATACATCTTGCAAACAGATTGAAAGTAAAAATGTCAAACAACTTCTAACACTGCAGAATAATCCTTTATCTTAGAGAAGGTAATTAGAATATAGCACAGTGGTGGCAGGCTGTGCTATATTTATCCATAAGGATGTACAATAGAATACACTGTATAGGTAGTTCATCAGCAACTCCTGATACTAAAAACAAACTCCAAGCATACAGGAGGTGGCCTTCAAGAAAGTACACACATATGAAAGGCAGATGCAAATGCATGATTTATAACTAAATACGAATTAAAGTTACTGTGAATGTAATGGGAAAACATTAGAACTGGGAGAACAACTTTGCTTTGGCTGCATGTGAACTAAATTAATACTTGGCTGCCCCCTCAAATCTGCTGGAACACAGGCATGCATCCTTACTCCTTTAATTAGTTCTGTGAAGACAGCAGAAGTTTATTACTATGACTGTTGTATGCTACTCTGGAATGTCATTATCACTTAAAACTTTCCTTTTAAGTTTAGAAGAGGTGCTGATGCACCTTACCAAATTCCTCAAAGACGTGGATGCCTTCATCACCACATTTTGGAAATAGAAGCACAAATGACAAGCAAAAAAGTTAAGAGAGCTTCTGGTGCTTCTGCTGAAATCACAGAATGAATAACCTTGCTGTAATTGACATGCTGCAAGGGAGAAGGGCTGAGACTGCTCTGGAAATATTTTGCAATGGTCTTTGCTTTCTTACAATTAAGATTTCAGAATTCTAATTTGCTGCACCAGCAAGCATTCCTGTATAGATTCAAGGGATCTGAAACTTCATTCAACCCTGGAAGCAAAGGTACTTCCCTAATCCAATGATCTTAACTACACCCAGAAAATTGCTAAGGATGCCTAAAGCTAGAAATAGACTTGAAGTCTATTCTAATTCAGTGGAGTCTTAGACTTTAATTGGAGCACTTGGTTGCACGAAAACCAGAGTAGATTACATGTATTAAGATAATCTGCAAATAACAGACACGAGCATTGAAACTGGCATCTCAAAAACTACATACCAAAATATATACTTGAATCTTAGCACAATTCAAAATTTAAATTGGAAAAAATAAACTCCCTATTAATGAAATATTTTCCAGAAAACGGTGCTAAGAGTAGGGCATGTTTTCCCAATAAGGACTCAGTTCAGGCTACAATCTACTATCATACCCTTGCAGACCAACAGTTGCAGTAAGTCCCAGGCCAGGTCAGATGAACAACTTACAGCCTACAGAAGACAAATTAAAATACATGGAGGGTTTAAAAGAATAAAGTATCCTTGACAAAAAATACCACCTATATTAGACATTGTGACATCTCTTTCATGGGCATACCTCTGAAAGGAACTTAACTCTCTAGGAATAGCATAAAAAATCCTTTAACATCACAGTCTACTTCTATATTTGCTCTACAAACATAAAGATGACTTCAGCCTTTATGGCCAGAAAGACAGCTGATATGTATTACTACTATTTAAAAAAACAAGCATAAATAAAGTGTAGATTATTAACATTTATTCAGGTTTCTTAAAGGTGGGAAATAGCCAAGATCTAAGCAATAAATACTGAAATGAAAACATGCTCTGTAAAGATTGCATTGAGTGAGAATGGAAAGCCCTTGTATCTGCCGATAAATGCTTCCAAAAAAACCCACACCCAAATAAAAAAAAAAAAAAACACAACAGTGAGGCTTTTTTTCCCCCCATTATTCATTCTTATCCCACAACACAAAGCTTTCAGATAAGGTAGGGGGAGGGATATTACATGACCTTACCCAGAGGCAAGCATCTTGTACAGTACCTTGGAAAAAAAACAGGGAAAAACATTACACAAGTCAGCTGGCTCAGCAAGGATTAAGAAATACCTTGATAAACAGTTAGTGATATGAAAGGCAAAGTTTTTGGCTCCAGCTCAGAAGAGTAATTACTCCCATCTGGGCACACAAAACCTGAAAAGGGGCTATAGTCTCAAATGGCACGAGAAATTTTTCACAGCCTGACAGTCTTTCACAGCTGCATTGGGTGGGTACACCAAGTCGTGTCTGAGCCAATGGCTAAACGTTTGAGACTATAAACAACAACACTAAGCTCTGGCAGAGGTACAGGTTACCTGTTCTTCCCATGAAGGCATGAAACTGATGGAAAAAGATCATATTTTTAAAAGAATTTGTGCCACAGCAAAATCCGACCACTACAGATGGGCCTTTATAGAGATTTTAATTTCTTTTTCTCATGCATACCTATACTTGAGTAAATAATCAATCACAACAGAGCTTTGTAAAGGATATCTTCAAAAATCCCTAACATTTGGAAGGAGCCAAACTCTCAAAACCACGACAGCAAATCTATTGCTCAAAAACCACTGTAGAGTAAGAAGGCTAAGTATTTGCCCATTCTCACAAATATAATCAAATCTCCTTTCATAGTACCAGGTGTGGGTAAAGAAAGTTTTGCTTTCACTGGGAAAGCTTTATTCTGCTATTTTTCTTGCTAACTGCTCGTTTTATGTGGGTGGGGTAGTGTTTTTATTGTTCTGGACTGTTTTTTTAATTGATGGCACAAAGCCTGGAGTTCGGGATTGGCATCCCTTCCATTGTTTATGTCAAAATAAATATATTCCCCTCTCTTTTTCAAAACGAAATACACGCCATACTCTTTAATTGCTAGAAACAAAGCAGGCTACTAGAAACCAAAAAACAACCTCCACCACCAGACCAAACAAATGAGCTTTCAGATAGCATAAAAATCTACCAGGTTTGCGCTCTAAGGAATTCACTGTCTCAAAGTCTCATCCCTGCTTACCACTCTTTGAAATACCCTCAAAAGACCAAGAAGCAAAGATACAGCCGTGGAAGCCAGCAGTTTTGCTCAGTCCCAGAATGTCTGTACAATTCTGAGAAGGAGACTAAAGATCAGAATTTGGTTTCAACATCTAAGAATATGGGAGCATAATAAACGGGTAAGATACATTCACAAGAAAAGGCAGATTTCAGATTTAAAAAAAAAACAAAAAAAACCAAAAAAAAAAACAACCCTCCTTTTCAAACTGTTCTTAAAGACCTTGGTATACTGCTGAATGGAGAGTCACTGAAGGAATGCAACATGGCAGGAGATGGGGAGACAGTCTATCCATGTAGACATAAATATTAAAAAAACACCACCACCAACAACAAATAAATAAACCAACGCAGAAGCATGGTCTTAAGTTCATAATGAAAAACTCCCAAATCTGAAGATTTTGTTCACAGGCTATGTGAAAGTAGCACCTATCCATGCTCAAAACGACACTAGACAGCCAGCACCTAAAGCATTATTTGTCCAGAGCACTTTAATGGAAAAATGCTTGATGCTGCTAAAATAAGACACTGCTTCTATGGTAAAGAAGCATTTGCAATCTGTTTTCATCCCTAGTAATTCGAAAATTGTCCTTCTACAATTTGACACACACAGAAAAAATCCATTTTTTGCTCAGCTGTTGATTCATTGTCAGTCTGCCATGTTTTTGCAGCTGATATATAATTCCCATGACGGTTAAGTTAATAATAATCCTGACCAGTCCTTAATATCAGCAATAGTAGTAGGCACTTCTATTACTCTGACGTTCAGGTGTTCCAGGGAATAAAAAAAACAACACTCCTTTCCTCCCTGCCCCCCATTCCCCCAAAAAAACAAACAAACAAAAAAAAAAAAACAAACAAAACAAAACAAAAAAAAACACCACACATGCACATATCCCCACCCAAACAAGCAAGCTGGAATTATTTAAGGAGAAATAAAGTGTCAGGACCAACCTAAATTGTTCTCATTATCCAAGAAATTAAAAAAAAACAAAACAAAACAAAAAAAAAACCTTTAATATTACACTTGCATGAAAATTCTATGAACTCTTCATGCCAGGCAGCGTTTCATCATGCTCCCCAAGTGCACACAAACAAAAAACATATGACAAACTGTTGTCTCCCAACTGATTAAAGTATTTCTTTCTGGCACTAAAAAGCATTTAGTTAACTGGTGTAAGTCTGGGCCAAAGAGAAGTATTCCACCCATTACCAAGCACAAAGTTCAAACCTGAATGCAAATGCATGTCAAAAACATGCAGCTTCTGAAATACAAGAGAGTATGTCTGAGCAACTTGTTTTTAACCCTGAGCTACTCGGTGAATTAAAAGAACTGATAGAGTTGGACAAATCCAAATAAACTGTATCCTTCTCAGCCATTTGTAAAAATGTAAGATATCTTAAAACACTTCTTTCCAAAACACTGTATCATCAATAAAGCCCCAACACACAATTTGAAAGAGAAAAGCCTACATGTAAGATTTAATGTCTCACTTTCTTCCTGTTGCAGTGTTCACTTGTACAGCAAAGCCACAAAGCTGCAGAGCATAATCATCCTGCACAACTGAGTATGAAATGCCTGAAACTGTGTGTATATCAACCATGGTATATTGACCCACAAAGTCCAATATACCATGTAGACACCATACCTTTAGCAATTTTAAAGAACTCATATTATTTCCTGAACTCCAAAGGTCTTGACCCAGTAAAACCTTACAGTTTGTTTCACGATGTGCAAAACCCAAGATAAAGTCCATTATTATTATTATTTTTAAAACACAGCTAAAATAAGTAGTTTGAACACAAGGCTTGATGCCCTATCAGGAAAGCTTGCAGTGTTTTGTACCTTGAAGCCCAAAAGCTTCCTTTCGAAATATGCTTAAAAAAAAACACACACTTTGATGACAGCTGTTTTGAAGTGCAGGCACATTAGCAGACAAAAATTACACTGAGAAAGTATTTTGTAAGGAGTATTTCATCCAGGTGAAGCCTACCTGTTTACTTTTTGTGCCCTTCCCAGGATTCTGGTTTCCTTTAACACCTTCCATGCCTCTTAAAACATCGATGAAATCTTTCTTTGATACAGATGACAGCAGTTTAGCACGTCGCCTCTCAGAGCTCCCAACTTTCTTCACTTTCTCATCAATGTTTTTTTGGTGAGTCCTGACAGCATTGAATAACTGTACAACACCTCTAAGATGGAAAGCAGGGGAAAGGAGGTGAACAACAAGACAAAAACAGCTTTTTAACTCAAGTTGCCTTTACCTTCTATCAAAGCAACCAATCAGTGCAGATGCCAGATGGCTTCTAGTTACTAAAAATGGTTACTTAGAACCTCAATTTAAATAAGATGTAACATTTACTACACTACAAGAGTCTTTAAATTCTCTACCTTCCTTCACACTTACTGCTAGGAGCCAGTAATAAAAATTTACAAATAACCATTCAGACCCCAAAGCAAGCATGGCGCATTGCACTGAGATCAATACAAAAGCATTTTTCATCTTCAGAAGCATGCTACTCATCCTACAACCAGCTATTAAATTCCTCAGACAAGATCTTAAGAGCTGCTGAGGCAGAGGAACAAGGCAGAGGAATGAGACCTGTAAGAAGACAAAAACATACAGAGACTACAACAAGGAGCTTGACTAGTTCTGTGGCAGTGAACTACAATAATGCAAAACAGGCAACCGAACCTAGCAGCCATGTATCTGGTGAATCCTCTGCGGAGAAAGAAGAAACAGAATAGTAGACACAACTGTTCTGCATTTTTAAAGCATTTTGCTAATTTAAACAAAATGAAGGGGTCTAGCAAAGCACTTCTGTTAAGCAAACATTACATTCTTGTCTAATTTTTTATGCTTTTGCAAACCTTTTGAAAACTTTTGCTGAACTTGATACTGTACAATGCAGACCTGTACATAAATCACTTGGCTCCTGCTAGTCACTTCTTAAGAGTTCAATCTGATTGGAAACAGATTATCTGCACAGGCCTTTTCTTCTCTTTTTCCTCCCTTTAAGATATACATGTATTTCAAGAAAGCTTTCAAAATGCTCTTACCTTGTGGCAATTCTCTGAAGATTTCTCTCTCTGTCTCTGTCTTTGACAACATCTGGCTTCACTCGGCACATCATTTCCCACTCCCGCTTTTTATCAAGCTGCATTATAAATATTGTTACATGAAGTGAGTGGCATTGAGCATCCGAGAATGCAGCATACTCTGATACAATATGCAGCAAGAGGAGATAAAAAATGATAAATTGACGAAGCTCAGTTTGGCTGAGGGTAAGGGGAACTCCAATACAGCACTGGACACCAGGTCTGAGGCAAGTCTCTTGCACTGATGCTTTCACACTGGCTTCTACAGACAAGGAAATGATTCAAAGACAGTTTTCAACTCCAAAACTTCACAAGTTGATCAGAGAGAAACCTATAAATAATAAATTTCTGGGCATGTCAAGACAAGCACGTTGCATTTTGGGCCTTGGGAATTTGACTTCCCCTGCTGCGTTAATCACAATGCAGCTTTTGTGACTGACAGCGGTGCATAGCAAAGACTACAATGAGTAGAACTCAAACACAAAATTGTAACAAGCACCCACTGGAGAAGAACTGCTGTATACAACACTGATTTTTGTCTTTTTTGAGGCTCACTGCTTCCAAATCCCTAACTGATCAACTTTTAAATTATCAGGGGCCACACAATACCAATAGAAGAATGCTATTATTTCCGCAGCTCCTGCACCAAGAGTAAGGTAACATTTTTAAGCCCTTTCAACAATCTAACAGTTCTTAGACCTGGTGATGCTGCATTAAGTCTGTTTCATGCAAAAAGTTTTTCATGGAATTTCAAAGTCCTTATCTTTATGATACCAGGCAGACTATTATGAATTCAACAGTTTATGACCATGTTTTGGCCTTTGATCAAAAGAACTGCCCTAACCTACTTTCCACCAGCAAGAAATTAATAAAAGGCAATCTGCCCTGACGTTTTTCTAAGGGTGAACAGGTCAGTTTAGAGACCTGCAGCCCACCTCTGCTTTACAGTACTGCCACGTGTTTATGGTATGAGAACAGGTATTTAGGACAGTTGGAACTGAGGAGATACCTTCACCAAAGCTCTTTTAAAAAGGCAGGCTGTGGCATAACCACAGCATGTACCAGACTATCAGGTGGACACCGGGATTTCCCAGTAGAACAGAACTGGTAAGATGAGACATTACAACTATTACTATATTTTTTAGCCTGAAGGTGAATCAATTTCATTCTGGAGTTAAAGTTCCACCAAAAAAAGGCAAACAAACAAAAACAACATTCACAAAACAAAACAAAACCACTAATTGTCAACAGCTTTGCTTTCTTTATAACAGTTTCAGGACTGTAAGTAATTCAGGGCACAGATGTCATCATAGAAAACTCCTACCATGGAAAATCAAGGGGCACAAACCACTTCACAAGCACGTCATGGATTGCTGCAATCTCAACCATGAGGCCTTGATTTTGGAAGTCACAGCAGAATTTGGATGACCAGAGTTTTCTGTCCTTTCTCCTTCTCACCTTCTATGACAGAGCTAGAACTACTTGCACTCCTAATGCCATCAAAAGGAGTTATACCCCAGATTAATAACAGTAAATAGAAATCTGAGCTTAATGATGCTTCTTTCATCCAACAAAAACATCTCAAGCTGACTGACACCACAATCCTGCTGCCAAAGATCAGCTTGTCCAATCGCTCAGAACGTAAGAAGCCCTAGAGCAGGACTGCCTAGAAAGTCAAGAAATTTAAGCAATTTGAGGTCACAGTGGAGTAGAGATCCCAAAACTGAGAACAGGCTCATAGTGCTCTCCTAAATCCCTGCTTAGGGGATCTTGCCACATCTCCACCTGTACAATGAAATGCTGAGTCTTTTTCTCACCTTCCTCCTCTTCTCCAGCCTCTCTTGTTTATCCTTTTCTCTTTCCTTCTCAAGTTTTTTACTCTTGGCCAAGATAATGGACTTATTTTGTGGTATCTTTTTGTTGAGCACTTTTGCCATGGCATCTGCCCAGCCTGCACCTGGGCCAGGTTTGGAGTTTGTTGCCTCTTCTGCCACATTGTCAAGGGCTGCCGCTTCATCCTCATCATCTCCATCCAAGGCTTCACCTCCTGACGAGTAGCTGTCATCTGGAAGTCCTGAGCTTAACTCAGAACCTAGGGCAGAAAAATGAAAAAGAAAAAGGCATCAATTTCTAGTAAGGGCCCATCGCAGGCTCAGTTTGTTCCACATGCAAATGTTATGAAATTTCAGGGCCATGTACTCCTTGCTTAAGATGCTGCTCTAGCAGGCCTGCACCATCATAATGAACGTATAAGCAAGTACCCAGAGCTTGCTCCTCTCAGGGATGTTTTAACCCAAAGAGGTTAGCTAAGAGGCAAAAGATAGCCCTGGAAATTTATTATTAGATGAAAAAGTATTTTGATGACTAGGTCTGGTAAGTTTTTGGGGAAAAGGATATTTTCCAGTTAAGAAAATATAACTTATACGTGTATATAAACACATGTATGCATGTATATATATGGATGTACATACTTGTATAAAAACTGCAACAGCGACATCTAGTGTTTAAATGAATGTAGACAGATTAAACTGAAGGTAGGGGGTACTTCTTACATGAAAGTAAAGTTTGCTCCCGAAAAGTAACACCATCAGAAACGTGATTGGCACAAAAAACACACAGGGGAGACTGTTTTGTGAAACAGAGAATCAAGGCATTTATCAGGTAGCTCAAAAGTAACCAGAGGCAGCAAGCCTCTGTTCCATTTTCTGTTTCTGCTCTCTTTCTTCATACACAAACAAAATACCTTCAAATTCCAATTTGTTTACCTCATACCCCATCAATACAAAACAAAGTAACTGGAGTTAAAATACCGAGGTCTGGAATCGAGATACAGCAATGAACACAGCAAGAAAAGAAGAGCTACACAAACAAACATGAAGAATCTACTATTTCCCTCGTTAGCCTATTTGGTGGGTCAAATAAGAAAAATAAAGTCCTTAACAGCGAGGACGATTAACTAGAATGAAAGTGGCTGGTTTCTGACCTCTCCCAGTCCCACCTGCAAGGGGACAACTCCCCACCGGTTCTGAGAGACCAGCTAACTGCTCCTCACCTCCAAACACACAGCTGGCTGCCTTTCACCCATCCACCTCTCTCTCACTACATTAGAAATAATATTTTGAAATCATAATGTCATGTTCCACTGGAACAAAGGCTTTAACTTTGTAAGCATTACTACACCCCTTAAGTTACAAGCAATAACACTAAGAGAAAGAATAAGGAGGTGCTGACAAGATCCATTTTCCATAACACTACACAGAGACCACTTTTAATCACATTTATTTTCAATTTTGTTGCTTATTTAAATATAAATATATACCGTGTGGCCAGACTAACTCATTAATTTACCTTCGACGTGTTTCTTTTTGAAACAGCAAGGTAGCAGCAAAACAGTGCTGTTAACCAGTTTGAGACAGAGTCTCTACAGCCCAGGCACCTTCAGAGAGCTACAAAGGAATTTGGTTATCAGGGAAAGCAGCAAGGTTTTAGGCCTGTACCACAAATACTTACTGAAACTCAGAAATACTAACTGAACTCTTGTTTGTTACCTATGTAGATATGATTTTTCACTACAACCAAGTTGAATGCTTTTTAGTGTTTTCTCTCACCCTGCACAGGATGAATGTTTTCTGCAGCACTCCTTACCATGAAACTTAAATTTTGAAGCAACTAATTTGTCCATCACACTCAGAAACTACTTAAAGCTACTGATGTGTATCTATATCATTATTTCTAAATTAAAAAAGAAAACCACACTGTTGCACATGAAGTAGGTGTACAATCACATTCTGCTTCCTGCACGTAAAACAATGTATCAGGTTCTCAGCCCTAGGCCTTGTCCATGCTAGAATATTGCTATCTAGTTTTTAACTCCATCAGAAGTAGTTCTCGGAGCTCCATTCTGAATTGCAGACTCAAGTCTCACAAAGTTTCAGTAAAAAAGCCCTAACTGGGAGGTGCTGTATATATACATACGCAGGATCTCTGTACTTTCCTCATCTACGCTTGCTCAGTGATCTATCTGGTCATAGACACATACAAAATATAACAGTCCTCAGAAAGGAGCTCTGGAAGAAGCTCCTGCTCAAGGCTTCCCTTGGGTTCAGTTGTGACCCCCAAACCCAGCAGGGAGCAGACAGCAACCCCCCCATCCCCCGTACTGACAACCACAGCCCATCGCCCCGCGGAGCTCCCCCATCTCTGCGCCCTACAAAACCACGCACCCACACCCCCAGCAGCCCCCAGCAGCCGGCTGCCCCCGGGAGCAAACAGGCTGCGGGGAGCGAGCCCCGGCCCCGCCGCCCTCCCTCAATACCGCTGTCCGCCTCCGGGCCGCGTGTGGCCGCCACGGCCGCCGCCATCTTCCCCCGCTCTGCTCCCCGCGCCTTCCGTTCCGTGCCGTTCCTCTCTCTGCCGTTCCTGTCCGTGCCGTTCCGCCCCCAAACGTTCCGGAGCTCATCTCTGCTCCTTCACAACCACACAAAACCAATGTCTTATTCTGGGGTTTGGGGTTCCTCTTTCCAGAAATGTGCGTTGCCAGCCCCGTTGTCTGCCCAGCCCTGGCCTTCTTGGTGGACCAGAACATCTGGGCAGCTCTTGAAATCCAGGTGGAGATTGTTAAATTTAGACAAAGCTATGGCAAATTGCATTTCTTTCCCTGATGAGTAGCCACCAAGCAGTGAGCCTTAGCTGCTCTCCTTCTTGCTACATGGCATTTCTTGCATCACGGAAGCATTGCGCTCTTCATTTAGAGATGGGGTCAGGAAAGCCAAGGTACAGCTGGAGCTGAACGTGGCAAGGGATTTAAAAAATAACAAGGGGTTCTACAGATACATAGGCAGGAGGAGACAGGCCAAGGAGAGTGTTGCCCCTCTGACAAATGAGACAGGAGAACTGGCTTCCTCAGACATGGAAAAAACTGAGGTACTCAATAAGTGCTTTGCCTCAGTCTTCAGTGGTGGTCAAATGTCTGTCAGCACCCTGAACCTTGAGGAGAGGGTGAAAGGAGCAGATTTCATCCCAGTATGACAGTGGAACAAGTCCAGGACCGCCTCATGATATTGGATGTGTATAAATCCATGGGACTAGATGGTATACATCCCAGGGTGCTGAGAGAGATGGCTGATGTGGTTGCCAAGCTGCTCTCCGTCATATTTGAAAAATCATGGCTCTTGGGTGAAGTCCCCAGTGACTGGAAAAAGGGAAATATTACTCCCATTTTTAAGAAAGGGAGAAAGGAAGACCCAGGGAACTACAGAGCCTCACTTTTGTGCCTGGGAAGATCATGGAGCAGATCCTCCTGGAAGACATGTCAAGGCACATACGAGATAAAGAGGTGATCTGAGACAGCCAGCACAGCTTCACCAAAGGCAGATCTTGCCAAACCAATTGGTGGCCGTCTATGATGGAGTGACAGCATCAGTGAACAAAGGAAGGGTGATGGATATCATCTACCTGGACTTGAGTGAAGCCTTTGATATGGTCCCTTACCACATTCTTCTCTCTAAATTAGAGAGATATGGATTTGAAGGATGGACTGTTATGTGGATAAAGACGCAAATCTTCTTAGATAACTTACTTAAAAGCACTCCAAGCTAAACAAATGGAAGTTTGTAATCAAGTTACTGTAAGAATTGGATATGCTGGTAGGCACAAGCTCCAGGATTCCTTGGAGCCCTAAAGGTGCAGTACAAATATCCTAGACATTAAAAGATACATCTATAGTATGACTGTTGCTAATAATATATCTAAGAAGATTTATCCAGAAACCTTGACATCTTAGGTCAAAATCATTAGACATGATCATATGCGTGAAACATTGCACTCCTTTCTACCTTCACTGACACTTTAGGGTGCTTGTATTCATAAATTTGTATTAAAACAAGGGGGTGTGGTTCATATTTTAAATGAGACGCAAGGCAATGAAATACCTGTATATTAATGATCTCAGATTGGTGATTTAAGATGACTTTGTTGCTTTTTAAGTCTCAGTTATCATTGAATTGTTCCTTAGAAAAAAATACCTAGGGAGGAATAATGTTGCATGTAGAGTATTCTTAAGTATTTTGCAGGTTTTAAAATCTTTAAAATGCTATTTAATTTTTGAACCTTGTATTTTTGTAAATAAATATTTCATTTGTTGTTGCTACCCTGCGTAGACATTGTAGTCATTGACCTATGTCTTTGTACTTGTCATTTTTTTTTTGTTGTTGTTTTTTGTTTGTTTGTTTGATTGATTGATTGGTTGTTTTTTTTATTTTTTTTTTATTTTTTTTATTTTTTTCCCCAGTAATGTGTGTGGTAGCCAAGACAGAAAATTCCTTTTGCTACCTCAGTTTCCAGTGGAAAAATTAGAAGTTGGAGATAAGTCAGAAAAGGAGTGGCAGAAATTATATGGCTGCAGAAACTGATTTGCCAGGAAAGAATTGAAAAAGCTGAATATGTACATCATAAGTAAGTGCCAGCTAAGCGCAGACAATATTGGACATATTGCTTCTGTCATAAGAATTCCAGCAGAGCAGAGCTATGTGGAAAGATTTTCAGTCTAATTCAATGTTAAAAGCAAAGAGAAATCCTGTGCTGAAAAAGGTGGGCCTCTGCTATGACTTGCAGAGGAAAAAGAAAGCCATAAATGTCCCCAAAGTCTATAATGAAGAGGTCCAAGCTTTACAGGAGACTTAATTCCTAATGCTTCCTAATGCTCTAGGGCTCGAAACTAGGGTGTCTGCAATAATAAGCACTAACCATCTGGTCAAGTCTGCTACGTGATGAGAAAGACACAACCAATTTCTTGGCACAATTCATCTCTGAATCATATAGCATCAGAATGGACACTGCTAGGAGAAGGGTGTTAAACTATATAAAGAGCTCTTTAAGTATGGCAGTCCTCATTTCCTAGTGAATACATTATTGAATGTGTCTTACTCTTGGTAGCATATTTGTCTTGGGAGTATGTCAAAATCTTCAGATTAACTCTTGTAATGGGTTCCGATAAATGATGGGTCTGAACTTTCTTTGCTCAGACTGAATTAAAAAGTCATGTCTTTTATAGCATTATTTCTCTCCAGAGGCATTATCCAGAAGCATTTGTCAGCAAATCTGTTGTCAAACCCCATTTCAAATGACTGTCATTGTCTCCCATCACATAGACCTGAATGCTTTTCTGGACTGAAATTGTGGGCTGAGGGATGCTGGAGATACAACCACCCTATGACGTCTTTCCAGTCCAGACAGAGCTGCAATTACCTCTCTGGTTATCACTATCAGCAGCATCTGAAGAACAGCTGAGGCACAAGCTGGCATTCTGCATATACAAATCTGCAGTAAAGCCATGGTTAGTGAGACAGAGCATGAAACTTTGATCTGTGCATGCAGCAGAGCCAACACCCAGGAAAGTAAAAAAAAAAAAAAGTGGCACAGGGATCCTAACATTTTTTTTTTTTCAAACATTTCAAATATAGTGTTTTTTTTTATTATTTATTATTATTATTATTATTATTATTATTATTATTATTATTATTGTTGGGTTGTTTTTGCTTAAAGTTTAAATATCAACAATACTAGGATAAGACCAATTAAAGTAGTTACTCTTAGGGGTCGCACCTTTGGCAGCCTGTGTGGGAGAGGACCACAGATGTAATATAGTTATATTGCTCTGGGTTTGTCCTGAAGAAACCTGTATTAGCTGGAGTTTCTCAATCTGCAAAATCTTCATGAACTGATTGTAAGTCTATAATCTGATAATAAGTCTATAAGTCTATAATGCATTACTGTATTTCAGCCAAGAGATAGAGAAGTGTACATCACATCATACAAAAAGACAGGATTGGAGAACTCGTCTTTTGCCTTTCATATGTGGAAGAGACACTCAATGTAAAACTTTTCAACTCTTCTGAGTCAGAAAATAACCAACTCAGAAACAGAGCTGGTGAATAGGTCATTAGCTGCTTGGATGTGACAGGTTTTTCTAGCCAGTCAGAGCTTGTGTGCAGCTAATAGCTTAGTCTCAGAAGAGAATGAGAGGTATCCTTGCCCAGCATGGCACCATCAGCCTCCAGCAAGGAGAGAGAGAATAAATGGGGTTAGAACAGAGAAAGCATTTTCTGTTCTTATCATATCAAGCTGCAGGGGGAAGACCTGGTAGTGCCACACAACATGGTCCAGTTTTAAGAAGTATGTTAATCCTCAGTAATAATCAGTCCCACACTGAGATGCATGAGGCAGCTCACATGAGTTACAGATATCATATCAGTGACTGCAGGTATCACATCAGCAATTCTGTTCTAATCAATTCTGTACTTGGAGGCCACACATGTTCCTTGTAATTATACAAGGTCCTGTCTATACCACAAAGCTCAGAACTGTACAGAAATTCATGAGCTAGCTCTGAGTATGCTGGGGAGCAACCAGTCATAGAATACCTATACTTTTTCCAGTGCCTCAGCTGTGTTTCTCAAAACTACATTATGCATATTTGTGCTGCAGCGTATATTATCTCAAAAGAAATATGAATCTACCTCACTCTGGAGTGCCAGTCTTACAGATCCTTTATGAAAGGAACCAGACCTGTTTTGATGTCTCTTCTAAACACAGTACAAATCTTACCAGACTCAAAGACTTCACATCTGAATATGAGATAAGCAACGTTGTCCTGTTTCCCCAGAGCATTTGAATTTCAATGCATATTTTGAAAAATCCTTTTCTTCCTCTCATTTGCACCAGGAGACTGATGACTGATGTTCATGAAGAATGAGTCCTGACAAGGCTAAGAAATTTGGATTATTATTATTATTTTTTTTTTTTTCATAAAGAATAGGAGTGGTTTCTGGGCCACAGAAGTGATCTGACAAAAATTCCCATATACCTCAGAGGAGTTTGGAGAGTTATGTAAAAATCTGAGGGGCCTTCAGAGATTGCTTTTTCTCGGTTTTAGTGCCAGTCTAATGCTTTTATTTGGTGTTCCCTGTGGAGCTGCAGAGCTAGCTCAAGAGCTTTGCTGAACAGTTTGGTGAAGCTCTTGAAAAGTGACGAACCAGCACCAACGGTTCCAGAAAACTCTTGTTACCATAAATCCTTTTCTGTGCAGGTGTCAGCACTTGACTCATACCTAGGAACTCAATTTTTTTTATTATTATTATTTTTGTTAATTAACAAAATAATAGTGTAGGTCCACCAGCACTTCTCTGCATGTATTTGTACTGTTTCCAAACTCTTAATTAGTGGCCCTAATGAGACTCAGAAAGCGATATGGGAAAGGAATGAGGTAAAGATGTGAACATTTGCAAGTCAAAGTTCAATACATGAGTCAGTAATGAATTAACTGATTTTCTCAGACTTGCCAGGGAAAAGAACAAAACGAAACAAAACAACAAAAAACACATATTCCAAAGAGCATAACTCAAAAATGTAGAAAGACATCCTATTTTTTTGAGACAAATATATGACCTGCCTCTCTAAATACACAACGTGTAGTATCCATGCTCTTTCCATAGTGTTGGGAACAGTCAAAAAGAATCATAAAATCAAAGAACCATTAAGGTTGGAAAAGCCCTCCAAGATCATCTGGTCCAACAATCCCCCTACTACCAATGTCACCCACTAAACCATGTCCCTAAGCACCATGTCCAACCTTTCCTTGAACACCTCCAGGGACGGTGACTCCACCACCATCCTGGGCAACCCATCGTGGGCAGCCAACTCCTGACTGCTTTTTTCTGAGAAGAAATGTCTCCTCATTTCCAACCTAAACCTTCCCGTGTGCAACTTGAGGCCAAGGAAAAAAAAACAAACTTGCAAACACGAAAAAGCAGAAAAGCTTAAGTAAGCTTAGGAAGTTGTCCAGTGCTCTTTGGAATTCACAGAAAAGAGTATGGCTTGAGCATGTCTGTAGTAGAAAATAATCCAAAATTTTAATACCCAAATAAGAATAACAGTGTGGAATTGTGGAAAAAAAAAAAAAAAAAAGTGGAATTATGGCAGTATAGTGACTTAGTTTGTATACAATGTGGGTTCTGCAGATACAGTTCCTGTAAGTTCTGACAATGTGAATGTCTCACCAGTTATAAAGCAACACACTGCAGAAAAAAATAGTTCTCTAAGATGGTTAGTTACAAGATGAGTCATTTATTGTTACAGAATAATCTCAGGAAACTTTATGTACATTTCTATTTAAAAAATTTATTTATTTGTTCCCCGGATCTTTTAAAATTATGTCTAATTATCTCAAATTATAAAATCATCCTGAATCTACATTGTTAACATTTATGAGTCTTCACAAAGCCAGGTGAAGCTTCAGCACAGTGATTTCACATTGACTGTAAAAGTCACTATTAAATACAGATGCAGAAGGGTTAGCCAAAAACAGTATTGTAGATACAAAGAAAAAATTGTATTATAGGAGGATGAGATAATATCCTTGACAATGATGTAAGAGCTAAAGAAAGATTTCATACTGAACTAGCTTGAATTTTTAATAATATATTTAACTATAAAGCAAGGAAGTTCTTTTTTATAGCTGAGCTCAACATTTACTTTCAAACTTCTTAGCACAAGATCAGCAACTCTATTCTTACACCTCCTTTAATTACAGATTTTGATACTTCAACAGCATCCAATTGAAAAAGCTATCCTACTTCAATCAGGATATTCAAAACAACAAATGGAAAAAACAAACAAACAAACAAACAAAAAAAACCCACTCAATTCAAAAAGCTTCTTATTCCCTCTTCAGCAGGACTCTAAGACTCTTACATACTCATGAGCTGTCAGCATATGAAATCTCTCCATGAGTACTTGTGAATTTGAAACACGTGTTAACCAAACATGTGCTTAATTACCTTAATGAAACCTGAATACATAAGGTTGCAGACATGTGAACTGCAACTGGAATGTACTGCTCACATGAGTGCTGACGAAAAGTCATGATCCTTATATCAGAAAATCTTCAATGAATGTATGTATTTATTTATTTATTTTCTCTCCTGGAAGCTGAGGTGTAGGCAAGAATTGGTTTACCACTGGTTTCTGTCATACCATCAAATTTTTGAGTAATAGTATGCATTTAACAACTTGAATTTTGCTGGTAGCAAGAACACATGAAACGCAGAAAACTAAACCTTGCATTCAGATACATTGATGCCAACTAATGTATTTCTGAAAAATCAACTCATCCCCCTCCACTCCCTCTTCCTCACAATGGAGATCACCTGCAAATCAGTGAATCCAGCTAACTCTTCTTTAGCTGATGGAAAACTTAGGTAATAGACACAGTATAAATTTTAATAAATAAGATGAGGTCTGTCAAAATTCTTACCGTATCCTGAATGTTTTTAGAAGGTTCTGAAGTGGGAAATACATTACATTTAATAGACATGGAGAAATAAAGAGAAATAAAGAGGTGACTCTATCAAGCAAGAAACACATACTCTTTAAGATGGGTGCTAGAGAGATTCATCATACAACCTGTCTTCATCAGGTTTTCTCTCCACATTCTTGCAACAGGTACCCTCCCAGGAAAACTGTGGGGTTTTTTGTTTGTTTGTTTGTTTGTTTTTTCCAAGTGTTTTAGGAGACTTTCATCCTTAAAAGAAGATGAGCAGAAAAATTTGTGCTTTCCCTAAAATCAGTAACAGATATCCCATTAGTTTTGGGGAAAGCAGGTTTTCATACAATGTTTTTATTCCCTGTGCAAAATCATAACTACTAACAATTGTCAAGTTCATTATCTTGCCTATATACTTCTACTGATAGATTTACTTTGATGAAGGAGTTATTAATAGACAGACATGCTAAGGTGAAATTACTCTTTCAGCTTTCATCCAAATGGTAGCACTAACTAAACTTGTTTTACTTTTTTCTCCTTCCAGCCCCAACAGAAATGATTATTGACAAATGAACTCTCTGAATTCACCGAGCAATTTTCCTGTAAATGAAATTAGTGATTGGAACAAGGAGCTTGACTGAACCTATGTTCAGCCAATTCATCACATTTCAAAGCAACGTGTGCTTGGGACTTCTTTACTTTTCTCAGGTCCATCTTTTATTGGATAGGTTTTGCTACCTTCATCTGCTTTGGAGGCAACCACCCTGCCCAGCTTCACAGGCGTATCTGGGCTGCAACCACCACCAAAAACATGTTAGCAAAGACACCTGACTCCTATAAGACATGCAGCTCCAGGGCTGTGTGTTTTTGGGCACTTGCCCAAGGTGTATTTTTTGTTTTGTTTTGTTTTGTTTTTTCCTTTTTCCTTTTTCTAATTGCTGTGTTATGTGTTATTTACAAAGTATTTGAGAAAATACTAGAATTATAAGTTTTGACCTGAATCTTTAGGGCAGCTGAGTTATTTGATTTAGAACTGCTTGCTTTTGTTGCAGTGAGTGGACGTTTGAGTCTGGCCCTAAGGAAATTATAAAAGAACACAAAGACAGAAAAATAATACTTTTAATTCTGAAAACAGTTAGTTCTGTACTTGTTCTTGTTTTTGTTTTGAGAGCAAGTCCTATCAAGTAAATCAGGCTCATGAGGCTGTTCGGCCTCCTGCCTGAGCAAGTATCCCTATGCCATCAGGCTCTTCATTTGTTCTTCAGGAGTGCAGCAGCCAGGGGGTACCAGGGTGGCAGACAGAAAAGCAGCTTGGCTTTCAGTATCAGGATAGTAACATTTAGCTAATCTGGGATTTGTGGAGAGCCAATTTAGAGGGTGTATGATAATTTATACCAACAAATAGGCAGGCTGCTGCATTTTGTATAGAGTCATTTTTCAGGCTGCATGCCTTCATTTCTGGTTTTAAATCTCTCATTACTATCCTTTAAGAAGAAAAAGGAGGAAAAATTGGGAGAAGATTAGAAGCCTGGCAGAAGGGTATATGCTCCTTTTTCTTGTTTAAACCAAGGGTGACGAGATGCTGGACAGCAGCCCTGCAGAGAGGGATCTGAGGATTGTGGTTGATAGCAAGCTAAACATGATCCAGCGCTGTGCCCTAGCAGCCAGGAGGGCCAACTGTACCCTGGGGTGCACCAAGCATGGCATTGCTAGTCGGTCAAGGGAAGTGATTTTCCTGCTCTGCTCTGTGCTGGTGCAGCCTTACCTCAAGTACTGTGTGCAGTTCTGGCCACCACAGTACAAAAAGGACGTGAAACTGTTGGAGAGTGTCCAGAGAAGGGCTACAAAGATGGCGAAGGGCCTAGAGGGGAAGACGTATGAGGAACAACTGAGGTCACTTGGCCTGTTCAGCTTGGAAAAGAGGAGGCTGAGGGGAGGCCTCATCATGGCCTACAGCTTGCTCATGAGGGGGAATGAAGGGGTAGGTGCCGATCTATTCCCTTTAGTCACCAGTGACAGGACCCACAGGAATGGTGTCAAGCTGTGACAGGGGAGGTTCAGGCTGGATATCAGGAAAAGGTTCTTCATCGAGAGGGTGGTCATGCACTGGAACAGGCTCCCCAGGGATGTAGTCACAGCACCAGGCCTGTTGGAGTTTAAGCAGCGTTTGGACTGTGTTCTTAGTTGGACGGTCTGAACTTTTGGGTAGACCTGTGTGGTGCCAGGAGATAGACTCAATGATCTTTGTGGGTCCCTTCCAAATGGGGATATTCTATGATTTTATGTTTCTCTGAAACCAAGTTATTGTTTCTAGATAACCTTTAATCTCTCAACCTGATTCCTCAGGTATGAAGATTTACAATTCCAGAATAGTCAAAGAAAGATGTGTGTGCATTACTACTTAAAAACAGATCCAAGGTTTTTAGCACCACTGATAGCAATAAAAAACGAACAACAAAAAAACCTATCCACACCAGTCTGAGAAGATGAATGTGGAGCTCACATATATATGTGAGTTCCTAATGAAGCTCTGTGGAAGCTCTTTCTGCCTTTAGAAGAAAATGTTTCTGTTTTTCCTTAATAGAAATCCATTGCATGTAGCTATGTAATGGAATTTCTTATTTTTTATTTGCATCTGTTAGCCTTTTTATTGCAAATAGAGCTCTAAATCTTACTTTAGAAACGAATATTGCACTATATGTCAGTGCATGCGCTAAGGAAGCCATTAATAATCTTCGTTATGAAAACCTGATCATAAGTGTTTTTAGTCCATTAGCCATTCAGCTTTATTTATGTGCTCTTTCAGGAAGAATTTGAAGCCAGAATTCAAAAGAAGAAGTTTGGAAAAAGAGCAACACGTGAGGTCATAAAGTGCTGTCACGTTCAGTATGATAGAAAATTATTTTCTTTCTTCAAGTTTTTCCAAGAACCTTTAAGAAGAGCATTCATCATTTATTTCCTTTTCATCATCAAATTAAAATACTTTTTGCAAACAAAACTTTGATGAACCAGACCAAAGTAATCTGCTAATAAAACAAAACTCCATTATACAATACTTTTTGCTGTTTAAATGTACTCCAAGTAGCAGGTCTTTACTGAGTCTTTGTCACTTCCCCTTAAGACTTACGTGACATAAATTTAATACAGTATTTTCCTGACTGCCAAGACATATAGTACTCTGATCCCTTCTAGGACAGAAAACTTTTGAAATAAAATACTGAAATATTTGCAATCATCTTCCTATCTTCATGGATTTACTCTGACTAACCTGCATTTTTTTCAGTTATTACTGAAAAATTAAGCCTTTTGTCCAAAATATCCTTAGGTCATATTTTGCAAAAGCCACTCTCAGGAGTAAAATAGAGCTAAATCATATTCTAAAAGGAAAAGAACTTTTCCCTTGAATAATAACAAGATGATTTGTCACCGTCCTTTCCTTTCCTTTCCTTTCCTTTCCTTTCCTTTCCTTTCCTTTCCTTTCCTTTCCTTTCCTTTCCTTTCCTTTCCTTTCCTTTCCTTTCCTTTCCTTTCCTTTCCTTTCCTTTCCTTTCCTTTCCTTCCCTTCCCTTCCCTTCCCTTCCCTTCCCTTCCCTTCCCTTCCCTTCCCTTCCCTTCCCTTCCCTTCCCTTCCCTTCCCTTCCCTTCCCTTCCCTTCCCTTCCCTTCCCTTCCCTTCCCTTCCCTTCCCTTCCCTTCCCTTCCCTTCCCTTCCCTTCCCTTCCCTTCCCTTCCCTTCCCTTCCCTTCCCTTCCCTTCCCTTCCCTTCCCTTCCCTTCCCTTCCCTTCCCTTCCCTTCCCTTCCCTTCCCTTCCCTTCCCTTCCCTTCCCTTCCCTTCCCTTCCCTTCCCTTCCCTTCCCTTCCCTTCCCTTCCCTTCCCTTCCCTTCCCTTCCCTTCCCTTCCCTTCCCTTCCCTTCCCTTCCCTTCCCTTCCCTTCCCTTCCCTTCCCTTCCCTTCCCTTCCCTTCCCTTCCCTTCCCTTCCCTTCCCTTCCCTTCCCTTCCCTTCCCTTCCCTTCCCTTCCCTTCCCTTCCCTTCCCTTCCCTTCCCTTCCCTTCCCTTCCCTTCCCTTCCCTTCCCTTCCCTTCCCTTCCCTTCCCTTCCCTTCCCTTCCCTTCCCTTCCCTTCCCTTCCCTTCCCTTCCCTTCCCTTCCCTTCCCTTCCCTTCCCTTCCCTTCCCTTCCCTTCCCTTCCCTTCCCTTCCCTTCCCTTCCCTTCCCTTCCCTTCCCTTCCCTTCCCTTCCCTTCCCTTCCCTTCCCTTCCTTTATTTATTTATTACTTTCTTTAAAACACTGTGGGAATTGTGTGATTTCAGAATACAAAACTGCATGTAGTTGCTATTTTATTTGATAAAATCACCTCATACATCCAAACTTGAAAAAGGAGAAAAACAATAGTTTCATATGGCTTCTTTAGAATATAGTTACTGTCAGCTCCTTAGATTTCTGGTGTATGTTTTAATATATCCCTGAAGCTATGACTTGATCCTGTTGCATTTAGAAGTTGTGAGATTGGGATCTGAAATGTCAGCATGGGGGCTGTTCCCAATACATCACAGCTGCCATAGGTAGTGGTGGCTCTGGTGGCCACTTCCCAGAGCTGTTGTTTATATTTCACAAAAGCCTTAGGAAAAGCCATCTGAAAAATGAGGCAGCATTAAAAAAAATAATAAAATTCTCAGTTAATCCGTCTTCATCTTTTGTTAACATATTAAGAAGCAAGTTGATTGTGTATAATACAAATTATTTTATGATGTGTACGGAGACATTTTTTTTTTCTATGATTTACATAAAAATGCAATGGTTAGCCTGATGTTATCATTTGGCATTCAGTGTTTTTCAATTGACTAATGCTGAAAGGCTGAAGTGTTTTTTGCATGAAGAATAGGTCTCTAGCTTCTGAATTAATTTCTGTAGGAGACAATATGTATGCAATGTTTTTAAAGCTTAATTTAGATTCAAATTAATGTGAAGACAAGCTCCTTGAGTCACCTAGTCTTTCTCTGTGGAATCATTTCTAATTGAATGTTAAGATCAAAGTTTAAGTTTATAAGAAAGAAAAACAAGTGCAGATAAATAGTTATTATCTGACATCCTTATGAAAATTCACGACCTGCCGCTTTATCAGAGACCTTTTAAGAATTCTAATTGTGAAGTATGCATAACTATTAAATGGCTAGAACGCTTCAGTCTCTTGATAAGAAGCGAGTTAAATAATTGTCCTGTTTAACTTGTGCTTGTTAACCTTTAAGGTCAACTAGTTTGAACATACGTTTAATGAAATCCTGGAGCCAGAATTTATGATACTGCTGCTGAATGTTAAATTGGACAATTTACATAAGCAGGACATTAACCTTCTGAGCACTAAATAGCATTTTAGCACTTAGCCGCTGGGGACAATAAGGGACATGTTCTATATATTTGTGATTAGCTTGCCTGGAAACTCTCATGATGACCAATTGGCCTACCAAGTTTAGCAGCATAATTAAATGAATGGACTCAGCCTAAGTAAATTATCAGTCCTGTGTACAGTATATCATTATAGTCCTAAGGAAAAAAAAAAAAAGATATGAATAATTTAATACTACATTACTAATTTATCAATGCTAAGTGACTGTGAAGAGGCTCTTTGTAATTCGTTGTTTTAAATTTGATATTTGATTTACTGCTGGTGTGATTAAACTTGAACCTACTTCATTTCTTTATCAGAAATTTATGGTAACAGTAGACTTTTTTCTCAGGGTAATAGATGTATTTTTCGTTTTCTTCTGCTTTGATAATAGCAAATACAAAGTATTACACATTGCCAAACTTGTAATTAAGCAATTTGTCATAACAAGGCATGTATGTCATCTTTTGGCTGGTAGATCTTTTAGCAGATAAGGGCAGCAGACCTGGAATTGTCAGCTTACTGAGCTTGAAGAGCAGAGTAATAGCAGCTTAGGGTATACTTTTCTGAGCTGAAAGATGGAGCACATATCTTTCCTCTGCCTATCTGACTATTTTCTCGGGGCAAATGAAGGCCATATATTGCAAACAAGTAACATGGGTTCTTTGGAGGAAGATGCTTGTTAGGACAGTCATAATTTATTCTGGGATGGTGCTTGTTGATCCCATGTCAGGTGCTGCACAGGCACAAATAAGGACATTTTCAGACTTGAGCCATTTCCCAAGAAGTGTTCCAAGAAACCACTCAGTTGCTTTTGTTCAGATGCTTGTGCTAGCTGCGAGGTGCCTTCACATGGATGTTCCCTATGGTCATGGCCGCATGGGTGCTCAAGTCCCCGCCTGTGGGCAGAAGCCACCCTGGCAGGCAGCTGCCTTGCGTGCAAGTGCTTTGCTCCTGCTCAGCTCACCACTTCTGCCTGAGAGGTTACACTCAGTCAGCAAAGATAGGAATGGGGACTCCAGAAAGGATCTGGACCAAAACAGAAGAGAGGATGGAGCTGACTTCCACTTCTGATAGTTGGCTGTACTGCCTGTAATGGATGAATGTGCAGTCGGTGTCTTACTTTCCCTCCTTTTTATGCTTTTCTGGCAGTGCATGGGATGAATGTGAAAAAAGCTGCTTTCCATTAGAGATAAGGTCAGATTGGTTCCTTAAATCCTACTTGTTCCAAAAATTTTTGGTGGAAGTGAAAAAGAAGAAAACCTGTGAACTTTGGTCCCAGAAAGAAAACCTCTCCTTACAGAGTTTTGGTTTCCATGACTGGCCAAGTATTCATGGGAAGGAACAATCTTTCAGTATTTCTGCCAGTTTCCCCTGGCATCTAGCAGAAATTATTTCTAAGGATACAGTCCTGCCCTTGATATTTGTCTTGAATTTTCAAATACTTCTTAATTCAAAGTATTATAGATCAGGCATACTGAGAAGCTTGTGACTGTATAGGAAATTTTACTGTTTTAAAAATCTTAACCAACCCCCCATGCTTTCCACAGGCTAGACAAATTACTTCAGTTGGTATTTTGGACGCTACAGCTCTTTTAGCCTTTTCTGGCTAGCTGATGCATGCCGACCTTTTCAGTCTTACTGATTACACCATAGTTAGAAATTATTAATAACAAAATAGCTGAATAGGAAGGAACTTGGTTAAAGCCATCAGTAGACTTATTAATATCCCTGATCATATCAGACTGAGGATAATTCAGGTGTCATCTGGCAGCTATGGACATCTGGTAGACCTAAAAACAATTAAGAAGGGAAGCATGTGTTTTGAGAAGCTAGTTTGTCTGAAAAGGGAACTCTTTCAATTGCTGATTTTTCTGTGTAGACAAAATTGGGCGACCAGAGTTCAAGGTCTGCTTTTGGAGCAGGTGTTTGTGTGGTATCAGGCAAGTCACAGGTTCTGAGCTCAAGTACTGCTGTATACAAAATGTAGATAAGAGTGTTATCCCTCCTTCAAAGAATTCTGTGAGGATAAATACACCAGGACTGTGAGCTTCTCTGGCATGGAAGTAATGAAAGCTACATAATAATTCCTCCTTCCAGTAAACAGTAAAACTCAATAGAAAAATTTAGCTTTTGTGACCAAAGAGGTGTCTGAAGTGTAATATATACACTTGCATCTGAGTTAAGAAAAAAAAAAAAAAAAAGAAAAGAAAAGAAAAGAAAAGAAAAGAAAAGAAAAGAAAAGAAAAGAAAAGAAAAGAAAAGAAAAGAAAAGAAAAGAGAGACAGTCATGCACCAGCCCTTTTTAGCCCAAGAGATTCAAACTGTTAAGAAAGATACATTATCAGAACACCATGCATCTATTTTTCTGTTCAATTTTTTTAGCATCAGTGCATCAGTGGTTTCAATCAGCCATCACTGGGATTACAAGGTGCAAAGGTCTTCAGAAACAATTTTAGATGAGCTCTTCTTTATATGACAATCACCTCTCCACTCCCCTGTTCTTCCTTCCATATATTTGTCATTTGAGACATTTCTCTATACGTTTTCAAAACAGTTTTGTGAACACACTCAAAGGTTTTGCTTTTCCATTTCTTCCTATAAAGGAGTGAACAGCCCATACAATATAACAACATTAAATCTGTACAGAGAAGTGTGGCAGAAAGATGTGAGAAAAGAGGGCTGATGAAGGAGGATGGAGGGGTTTGAAGAAAATGTCAGTTAGCACCAGACCTTCAGTTACTTTACTATTGTAGGAAGTTGTTCGTAAGGGCCACAAAGATGATCAGAGTGCTGGAGCACCTCTGCTATGAAGAAAGGCTGAGTGAGAGAGCTGGGGTTGTTCAGCCTAAAGAAGAGAAGGCTTTGGAGCGACCTTATTGCAACTTTTCAATACTTAAAGGGGATTTATAAAAAAGATGGAGATAAACTTTTTGCTTGTTCATGACAGAAAAAGAGGGAATATTTTTTAACTAAAAGAGGGGAGATTTAGATTAGAGGTTAGGAAGAAATTTTTCACTCAGAGGTTAGTGAAGCACTGGAACAGGTTGCCCAGAGAGGTTGTGGATTGTGGGAGGTGTTCAAGGCCAGGTTGGATGAGGCTCTGACAACCTGATCTAGTGGTTGGCATCTCTGCCTATGGCAGAAGGGTTGGAAATAGATGATCATTGAGGTCCCTTCCAACCCGAGCCATTCTATAAAAGGTATGAAGGGACCACACTGTAGATTACTCTACACACGGGCCGTCCTTAATATTTTGTCTGGGCTGTTTTGTAGATTTGCTGTTGCATACAACCAGGAGCATCTGTATGAGCAGGGAGAAGAGGTGAGAGGGGGACAAAGAACAGTGAGCTCAATATCATGGTGATTGTATTAAATGTGTTCTTTGACTCCTTGTGTTTTGCCCCTGTAGACCTTTTTATTTTCATCAGTCATGTAGTTTATTCTGAAATGCTGAATAGATGAGTAAGAGCTGTTCACTCCTAGTAAAACTAGGAATTTTAAACCCGTGATCACAGAAAACAGGATTTTGCTGGTCAGATTGATGCCTGTTTGAATTACAAGCCAACAAAAGAAGTGGTAGTGCTACCAACACAGATGGAAAAATTCTAGGGTAATGGTAGCTCATAGATAATGACGTAGCCAAGTGAAGCAACAGAAATCCAAGCTGGAAAACACTAATCTTTTAAAGGACTCTGAATATATTGTATCTCTTAACCTCATCATCTTTATTCATGGCAAGAAAAATTTACATTTATTTTGTTTCTCTTCCCTTCCCATTGTTCAAATTCAGTGTAATCAGATGGCTATGTTTTTTTGAGGTCTGATCTCCATCCAAGTAAATTTAGTCTTTCAGTTTTTCTCCTTTGGTAAAACAACAAAATCTCCTTCATCCCCTCAATCTTCATCCACAGTCTTATTTAATGTACCATCATATTTCCACTGCATTGGAAAACTCATGTTCTGCTTCAATTGTCTTTTTTTCTCCCCTTCATCTGGTAATATTTTAATACTTCTGGAGGAGACAGTCCCTCTCAGGGAAGCTAACTCATGGAGAACTGTAACCATTTGTACTGGGTCTGGCTGGGATGTTAACTTTCCCTGCAGCAGCCCTTACAGTGCTGTGCTCTGCACTTGTAGCGAGAACAGCAGTGGTATCACACCAGTGTTGTTTCTGCTGCTGAGCAGTGCTGGCACAGCATCAGGACTCTCTCTAGCCCTCCTCTAGGGTGGGCAAAATGTGAGAAAAGAAATATCACCAGGGCAGCTGACCTAAACCAACAAAAGGGATATTCCATACCATATGATGTCACACTCAGCAATAAAAGGTGGAAAAAGGAAGAAGAGGGGAGGGGTGGGCTCTTGGTGTGAAAACGTTGGTCCTCCTCCCGAACACTGGCTACATGCGTTGAGGCCCTGCTTCAAGGATGTGGTCAAGCATCACTCATTTGTGTGAAGTAGAGAGTAATTTCTTTCCTCTGCACTTCCACTTAGCCTTTACTTGTTTTGCTTTGTTTTGCCCTCACTTTTCCCCTTTCCTTTTTTATTTTTTATTTTGTTGCCTTTAGTTTAATTGTTTAGTTAATAATAATCTTTCCTTAATAATAATTATTATTTTTTCCCTTTAATTAGATTATCCTTATCTCAACCCATGAGTTGTTCTTTACTTTACTTCTTCCCCTCCTCATCTAAGGAGGGGGAGTGAGAGAGCAGTTGTGGTGTTTAGCTGCCTAGCACGGGAAAACCACCACACCATTGCACCAGGTGATACTGAGAATAGAATAAATATCTTTCCCTCCATTAAGTGTGCAACCTGATTACAAGAAAGACACAGTTTTCTTTCAGTGGACCACTTCCCATAAGTCATGGTGCAGTCTTTTACTTAAGTCTTAATCTATTTGCAAGTACTGAAGTTCTCTAGTTATAAAAATGCAGCAGATATATATTAGTTGAATGCATCAGGCAAGAGACTTTTCATCATGCTTTTAACATTGCCTGTGTTAATTTGCACCTACAGGAAGCTGCACATTTAAAGTTACTGGCATTGCTTTGTCTTCAGTTTGTTATGCATTTTAGTTTCCCTGTTTAATGATACCATCAGTTCCTTAAATATCCCTCAGCTTCTATTTAAAATGCTAATGATACTATATATACAGAAAAAGATACGCATAAAGAGTTGTTTTGTAAGTGCTACTGGAAGCTATGGAGTCTGTCTCTGCATCCTTCTCTCTGCCTACAACACTTTCTGCTCAGTAAAGGATTGATATGCTATTGCTAATTCACACCTGTGTGGAATGAGGTTTTAAAAAAGTTAAAAACAAAATAAAACAAAACCCTCCTAAAATGAAAGAAAACAACAACAACAACAAAAAACCACCACGTAGCATTCTGGCAGTCTGTTTGAAGTGATATAAGAAATCTTTCAGCTTTGCTGTATCCGTAAGACATCTTCCCACAAAACAACTGTTATCTTTTAAGAAAAAAGAATGACATTTCTCTAGCATGTTTTCCATACAGACATTCTTAAATATAATCCCTTCTGTTGCTTTGGTAAGTCAATCACACTAACAGGTACCAGTTATTCAGTGACTGCCTTGGGCTAAATAGAGCAAGTGACATAAACACTTTTAGGTTGTCATGTGTTAATGTAAAATGCCCCCAGACCCCAATGCTTATTCATCTTCATCTAGTTGACTAATGCTTTTCCCATGTTGTTACATGTTGGTAAATTAAAGAAGCCTTCCAGACAGTTCTGTCAACAGTTTACTGAAATGTACCTCATTAGTGAGGTTGAGCTGTCACATGAGTGTAATTTAATCCTATTGAATTATCACTCAAAAATGCTTGAATACCAGGCCTTTATATGCTGAGAAAGAAGGATTTCTAGGAATACTGTCACATTTAAAATTGATTAGATCTGAAGCATATAAAAGAAAAAACCCCGAGTTTTTTTCATACTTGCAGTAGGACTTGTGACAGCCTTTTATCTACATCTTGTTTTTTGGGAGGGAACTGAAAAAAAGCCAAGTGCATTTCTACTGAGCAGTTTTTTTTTTTTTTTAGATCCATAACAAAGCTGTGAGGCTGAATGCCATGGTTAAGATAGAACTTTTATTTCACACAAAGAGAAATTAATTTCTTAAGTAAGGAATTCAAAGTACAAGGATGGTTTCAATTAGTACCTTAGTAAATCATATGCATTTAGTGCTCCTTTTAAAGGACACCAGATGTTTTAGAATCTTTGGAATCAGTTCTGTGTTACCTGACCAATACATATATGATATAATTCATGAAATATAGGGTCTGTTTGTCTACGTGTCTTTGTGGGTGCCTGGGGTCTTTAAGTCCATTCTGCTCCTACTGAGATCATAGAAATGGGCCCCATCAGCCTGAGCATGTTATGCTTGGAAAAACTCAAAACTGGTGTTTGTTTGAAAAATCTGCTTATTGAAATAGCACACTTCCTTAAACGTATTTTAAAAATGTTTTTGTTAGAATTGATCTGGGAGGACTCAGAAAGATTTCTGACTAGAATAACAGACAAGGGTAAAATTTGCTCAGTTAGGAGCTTCTTTGACCATAATGGTGGGTAATGGTTCGGAGCCACCAGCTGCATTTCCTACACCCTAAGTGTACACTGAAACACTAGTTTATCATATTCATAAGAGAAACTGAAAAAGATCATGGATATTTCCCAATGCAGAAAAGGAATGGTCTTTAAATCTCATACAAGAGGATAGTGGTTTTTTGTTCACACCAGCATTCAGTGCTGAATAAAGTTATGACGTGATGGGTGAAGTGTGGCATTTACAGATATATTTGCTTGTTGTTGGCAAAATGGGAGGGGAAGCATTGTCCCAGCAGTTTACCTCACTGCAGAATGTCCTTCAAGACTTCTGCCATTGGGTAGGAAGGCTCAACTATGCACAGACCTGTTCCCACTGAAGGTCACCAGAGAGTCTCTGCAGAGCATGTCCTCAGTGCTTGGGACCAGCCCTACCTAGTTTTCTCTCCTGGTAGCTCTGCTGGCTTTACATATTTAATGAAATTTTATGGTTTTAGTCATTGTAAATTACATTCGCTTTCTCAGACCTCTAAGACCTTCCTCCACCTACTCTCCCTTACCTGTCAAGTTTCACTGAGTATGCTTTAAATTCTGGAAAGGAGAATACTGACTTTGCATAACATAAATGAAAGAGCTGGAAAGCATTACATTTTTATACAAATTACATGAAACCCCCAAGATTCTGTCCTTGAGGGGAGAGAGGAACACAGCAAGTATGCATAGAAACAACAGTTTTTCTTTGTGTGTGTGTTTGTTCATGGAATAATATTTTATGTTTCTCCTGAGGAAAGAAGTTCTTGTGCTTTGCAAGTAGCAATTGTTAGACCAAATTGCATTTTCCTCAGTCCTGTAAAACTAAAAATCATTGCTGTAATCCTACACATGAAAAGTTACACGTCTGTGGGAAGTTAGTGAAAAAATAACAAAAATTAAAAATTAATGGAGAAACATTTGGAGAGGGGAAGCATTTTCTGCTTTGGACTGTAATTTATTCCTCAGCGAAGCAAGTATTCACTTTCACTGGACATATCAAACTTTTCTTCTGCAACAGAGATTGCTAAAGGCAAAGCATTTTCAATGATGAAAACACAGTGTTACTTCTTGTATACATGTCTGAACATAGCCGCTTGGCTCAATAGACTACAACTGAGAATAAGTAACCTATATGGAAAGGTTTCCTTTTTAGAGTTTCTGTATTGAAGGAAAAGAGAGATTAAGACTGGTGGATGGGGTTACCAGCAAAAAAGTAATTACTTCCTAAGCCATTGGTGCCTTACAAGAGAGCATTTCTTTAATGAGGTTGAACATACGCACAAGTTGCCCAGAGGGACTGTGGAGTCTCTGTTTCTAGAGATCAAAAGCTGCCTGGACATGGTCCTGGGTAACCTGCGCTAGGTGTCCCTGCTTGAGTAGAGCAAGGGTTAGACCAGATGAGCTCCAGAGGTCCCTGCCAACCTCACCCAGTCTGTGATTTTGTAAACTTCCGTGAAAATATAATTAATGACAGAGGGCTCTTACAGAGCTGCATTTCTGTCATTTCTGAATGCTAAATCAGGAATAAAACAAAAGTATTATACCTTTCTGGCTCAGACTAAGATATACGGTGAAGGAGAGAACTCTCCTTGACTGAGATCATGTGTTCAGAAACACTTCTTCGTGTTCATAAGCAAATTATATATGTAATTCTGAATTAATATATACATATAATAGTAAGAAAAGTGATATAAAGTTAAATGGGGATCCTTGTAGATCATGGCTAAGAAATATACAACTACTTGAATGTTTTCAGTAGGAATTCTTCAGCCAATCTGTAGAGAAAAAGGAGTTTTAGGGTTGTATGGAATAGTTCCAAGTTGTCAGGTCTTGATTCCTTTTCCCACTCATAGAAGTTCCTATGGCGACCAAAGCCTGAAGTTCTGTTCTGGTTCATATAAATTGGATGTTCTTTTATTCAGGTTGCTTTGGGAAAATAGTTGTTGTATATATACTACTATGACATTCAGTCCATATTCATGATAGGAAAAAGATGAATAGTATGATACATTCTTGCTTTTATTTTAATTCCACCAAAAATATTTCATGCTCTAAGTATGTAGGACTCCAAACCAGTGTTCCTCTTCTGCACTTGGAACGTATGATGTTTTTGTCTAGCTGTATGTTGGACATTTTGTCCAGTAGGATCCTATGTGAAAATGTGTCAAAATCTTTACTGAAATCCAAAAAAAAAAAAAAAAAAAGTCACATCAGCAGGTTTCCCTTGATCGACTAGATGGGTGAGCTTAGCATAAAAGGAAATCTAATTTGTTAAACAGGACATACCCCTCATGAAGCCATTTTGGCTGGGAGCAATGACTACATGTTCCCCCAGCTATGCTTCAGTAACTTCAAGGATAATATTCTCCATAATTTTACCAGGCACTGATGTGAGACTGACAGGCCTGTAGTTGCCAGGTCTTCTTTCTTGCCTGTCTTGAAAATTGGTACAACATTTGCCAGCTTCCAGTCAACTGGTACCTCTCCAGATTCCTAAGACCATTGATAGAGGTCCCACAGTGATGACAGCCAGCTCTCTGGACCCATGAAACATAGAACAGCCCAGGAATCTTGGGCCACTAAAACTCATTATTAGTTTCAGAGTTAAAGAATACTGAAGAATAGAACTGCATGTCTGTTTCGACATTAGTCTTTTATTGACTTCTCTCCGTACCTTTCAGGTCACAAAAGATAATGCTGAACTAATAGAATGACTTTAAACCTTTAACAAAGCAGTATTTACTGTTAATGTAAATACTGCTAATAAATGTATCTTATACATTTCTTAATCAAATCATGTGCATGTTTGTGATACAAAAATCTTCTTCATCTTCTTGGAATATTTTGAACAGACTAATTAAAAATAAATAAATAAATCATATACACAGTCCCAGTTGAAAGCCTAAAGTTCAATTCCTAAAGTTCTAGTCTAGTCATGCTATTTTCTGTTTCCAGTCACATGAGCACAAAACTACCTGTATTCAATCACTTGACTCCTTACTGAAAGTCCACTGAAGTCAAAGGAAATATTCCATTTGCTCCAACAAAATTTTCATCAAACTTTTCTATGTGAACATCTCATCTTCCATTTTTTATTTTAAAGTTATAATTATCATCATTGGTAGCACAGTATTATCAGTATCCTTTCTTTTTCCAGTAGTTACTTTCCTTGTTCTCATAAAATTATATACAGAGCTTTTTATATAAAGATCAGACAAGCTCTGGTGCTTGTCTGATCCCTTGGTGAGCAAGCGCAGCTCACTATGTAACCAGAAAGCTTTCTTCTTGCCAAATTAATTCTTTATTGGTGTGATGTACTGAGTCAGTGAGGTATCAGTGAGTGTAGATGCCTGGGAGAAAATGAATGGAATGCTCTGTTTCATTGTTTCAATTGAATGCTCTGCTTCATTGCAACAGGTAACTACTTTGGCTCAGCCATTGACACAACACCCTTAATACAGTATCTTTAGTCCATCTGGACTTAACTATAACTGGTATCTTTGTCAGAATTAGGGGAAACATGAGTATCACTGAAAGCAGTAGGAATTTTCAGTTTGTCTTTCCAGTAGTCAGGATTTTATCTGCTTGGTGGCATTGCTGGAGTACCTCTTCAGACCTGTATTCACAACACAGGTGTATTCAGACCTGTGTGTACATGGGCATTGTAAAATGAAAAAAGGGCTAACAGTTTGTATTTGGTTTTGTCCTTGGCCATGGAATCCATCACATTAGGAATCTCTTTCACAGAATTCAATGAGTGAAATTAGTGACAAACTCTCTGTTACTCTAAAACAGGAGTAAAAGGAGAGAAGGTGTTGCCTGAACCCTCTTCGTTCGGTAGTTCACCTAAACCATAGATACATAATAAAATAATATACTGCAATATCATCCTGAGATATTAAGATCACAGCGTTTTCCCCAGTGAAAAAGCAGAAACTGAATAGCTGGGCACAGGAGTGTAACATAAGAAAAGGGATAGTCATTATTCACAAAGAAAAATGAGAATATGAAAGCTGGTATGTCTGGGAATTTTTGCAGAGTGTGGGCATGCTCCCAGAGCAGGCACATGCATGATTGGAAGAGAGCATTTGCATTTCAAGACAGATTTGCTGCTTGTTTTATTGTTAACTTTAAAGCAGAGGAGTAGCTTGCAAAATTAGATGGTTTAAAAGGGAAAATTCATTTTCAAGAAAGAACAGATGATAACAAAAGCCAACATGGAAAGGCTATCAAGGTTGGAAGAGATACCTAAAATGATTGCTACTGAAAAAAAGTCTAAAAAGACTGATATTTTTTGTTCTGACATGCTTGTTCACAGCTTAGGAAAATCCCTGACCTGTCTTTTCTCCAACTGTCTTTCTCTCTGAGTTTATGTTGAAATCTGTACATGATTAAAAACAAATTTTGAAATATTATTTTTCCTGCACCCTCATAAAAAGGCATTGTGAAGGCAATAATTTGAGTGTCATTGCCCCTGGTATAATTCATCTCTTCATGCAACCTGTCCACTGCCTGTGAAAAAGTAGCCTCTAAAACCTTCAGTTTGTGGTACATGTTTTGGTTTCCACATGAATTAACAGAATTTTTGTAAAACAGGGGCATACTGCAATAGTTCCATCTCACATGTTCTCAATTTGCCTTGATAAGAAAACTGCCCCAAACCAGATAACCTTGTCTTTTTCTCTCGCTGTATCTTCTAAAGTTTCTTCTACAAAGCTTCCTGTGGCACTTGTCTCTGGCAAGGTTTTCATGTAGACTACACAATGTAAATATGTTATGTGTTACCTTTGGACTGTCAGGGCAACATTTCCAAAGTTTTATCTCCTCTCAAAGGTTAGGCGCTGCAAGCATCAAATGAGATGCAAAGCACCACTTTCCTATTTAGCTATTTGGTATAATGAGGCATGAAGGAATCTTAATCAATTGAAATGAGGTGTGGCCTAAAAAAGTTGAGAAAGAACAGGTTAGGAATGTCCATATGCCAGCATAATAGTGCAGCAAGCCACATAAAGTAACTCTCAACAGTTAGCAGGAACCAGACCACCCAGACTTCTTGCAGCGACACATTAGCCCCCCAAACCATCATTCCAATACAACCATGCCGGGTTCACTGCCTAACTCATTTTGTTCCAGTCTAGCTTAGTTATTTCCATACATTATGTTGTGCAAATTTACCCAGAGTTAATAAATAACTAGATAAATATGTTCACCTGTCAGGGAGCAGCAGGAGCAGGCTGCTTCTCAGGTGGAGATGAACCAGGAGGCAAGGGTAATAATGAGGGAAGCCCGAGCAGGGCTCTGTATAAGAAGCAACAGCAGCCAGTGTCAACAGTCCAGACAAGCCAGTAGTTACAAAGCAGGTCCTAGGACAAACTAGACCAACATACCAGCAAGCCGCAAAGGCAGATGCCCTCTGCTTGAGAGCCTCCTCAGGGCAATTGCAGCCTGTTGGCACACTCACAGCCCTGACACAAGCACTTGCCATGACTCTTTAAGTATGTGGTTGCTCTTATCAAACATGACGTGTAAAATTGTCTGGATGTCAAAGGTGAGAAGGACACTGGTATACATTTTACTGCTGTGTGCCTACTCTGGCACAGGAGACATGAGAAGAGAAGAGAGAAGTAGATCTCTACTCCCTGTGGCATGCTCAGTTGAGACTATAAGTAGAGTAACTTCTAGATTGTCTTAATTTATGTCTGGACAGGGACTAAGGGAGCTTCAAAATTAAAAGGGCATAACCACAGTCCTGATGGTCTCCCCTTTCCTTTTATCAAGCAGATCTTGGCAAAGAAAATAATCTGTCCTACCTGCCTTTAAAAGGAATGCTGTAGAAAGCTCTGTCTTCTTAATTTGTCATGACTGAACTTGCACAGATGTTGAAGAAAAACTTTTTTTTCTAGCGGGGCTTATGTCAATTAGGAATCCTTCAAAGATTTCCGAAAAAAAAAAAAATAATAGTATAGTTTAAAAGGTATTAGACTTCAGTTCTTTGTTTGCTTGTATTTTGTCCTTTCATTTGGAAGGTGCTCACAGAAGATGCTAGGTTGACAGACTAGGAGATGATCTTCCCTTTTTATCTGGCTGTCCTAACAATGTACTTCTTCCCTAAGAGACCATTTTGAAGGGAACCAGAAGGTACGTTGATTCCTACATTATGCTTCTCTGCCAGTAACTGCTTATAAGATGACCTAATTCTGGCTATGAAGGAGATGGGATTTTGGTCTGTCAAACTCATGGCTGCAAAAAGTTGAGCTTTTAGTAATTACATTAATCTTCAGATAATATGAAGGTACTTGTTTGCTTTAAGCATACAGAAAAATCAAATGCCTACAGACATAAAATATGTATATTTTTAAATGCCATGTTCTTGCTTTGCCTTATAGTACTACTTGCTCTGTGGGCATAGCCCATGGAATTATTATCTTTACAGCTATTTTGCAGTCATGACACTGTTATTACCATGCAGGAATGGGAAAAATATTATCTTTTTTTTGTGTGTGTCAGTTTTCATTAAATTGCTAACATTTTAATACCAAATAAAGAGTGGAGACTGTCAGCCTCTTCACACTTTATTATCATTGCTAGGTGAACATGAGAGGTTTTTTTCACAGATATTGAACTGTGAAAAATGATTTTTTTAAAGGATAAACAATTCCTGTATAACATTCAGTACATTAATCCTACTGCAATTTGATGTAGCTATACCTGAATTTGATCATTTCTTTAAATCCTGAAATCAGTTGGTTCTAAGTTACTTTTCAATGACATTTAACAGTTAGACTTAAAAATACAGAAGAATGCATTATAAGTTTTACCCAAAATGATTATGGCAGTCATTTGAATAAAATACAGATTTTGCAAGCTGTAAAGCATATCATTATACTATATACTGGTCTAACTAAGGTTTGGTTCACAAACTACAGTGCTCTAACCAAGTCATTAAATCTATCTAAAAGGGCCTCATTTGAGAAGCAATAAAATTTTTAATCATTTTATTATTAAAAGAGTGTTTAATATGTAGCTAATTAAATGCCAAAGGCAGGTTATCTGAGTTTAACCTTCAAAAAGAAAATGATGTATCAAAGTCTGCCTCTGGCATCATGGGATAGAAATGTCATCCTCATAATCATTGCGTGACAACTAGCTGGTGGCCTTTTCTAGAGCTATAGTTAAATTACCTGATTAAATTAATAGCCATTTAGATGTTTTAGGAACTGCACAGACCTATACTAAATGAAAATTAGGTCCATTACATTTTCTGAGTGGGCTAGATAGACCCTAAAATAAAACACGTATGCCATTGTCCACATTACTTAGATTAAGCAATTAAAAGCCCTTTCTTAAAAGCTACTAATTTTCCATAATGTACCAAGAACCAGGTTTACACTAATGATCTGAGAGAGCTTTTCTGCTTTTTTCCCCACTTTTCTTGTTTATTTTACTATTAAAAAATCTCAGGAATTTGTGTATACATGTTAAAGATATCTCAAATTTACAGGTATATGTGGGTGTTGTGCTGTATAGGCTTCTCCTGACCTCCTGGGAGAGCTGTAAGGGAGGATGTTGATTGTTTAGACAAAGTCCCACTAAAATCCCTGGTCTTCTCAATACGGACTGGAGTCTTCAGCACTGGACTTGATCTCTGTGAGAAGACAAGGTTTTGTCTGTCACTGTTGTGTGACATGATAGGTGAAGAGCACAATGTAGGATGTTGATGTGCCAGATGAGGTGCTTTCAACTACAGCAGACTGACTTCTAAGACTTCAGAAAGGGTACTTATTTTGTCTTCATATTCTGCTTGAGAGACAGAAAGGAGGAAAAAAAGAAGCATATTCATTTTAGATAAGGTCTAGATGGTATCTTAAAATTTTATTACATAGTTATTTGCAGATGGCTCGATTTGTGTGCAATGTTCAGTAGGAAACAGGTTTTTTGCTCATTGTTATGCAAGTTTGGTTTAAGGGAATAGTAACTAGAGAAGGTGGCAGGAACTCCTGCAGACTGGCCCAGGCTCTGCTGTAACACCAGTAAACTGTAGCTGTGATTCTGCATCCTTGAAAGTGATGAACAGCTTTGGCTCCCTCAAGATCTAGACCCGGAAAGCCCCCGTCTGCATGCCCATCTGTAAAATGAGCATGGCTATACATATTCCACTGGGAAGATGGCTGTGAGACTTATGATTCTATGTTTGAACTTAGTGAGAGTTGCATCTTCAAACTTCAGGTTTTTTTTTTTGCAACTCAGAGAGTTGCAAACTTCAGTTGCATCTCTTCATGAAATCCTAAATGATTTCCCAGGGAAGAATGGTTCAATATAATATGATTTAATATTTCATTTTTCTATAACAATTAGAAAGGCGATATTAAAATATTTATAACCATTCCTGAAATTTTAAATGACATTTACATTTTTGTATGTATTTTGGTCTTGAACTCTGCTGTGTAAGTAACTGTTTTTATCAGTGGTGTGTCAGTAGTATAAACAAGAGGTTCCTACAGAAATGTTTCAACTTTGTGATAAATTATGAACAGCATGTTTGTAAATGTTTGTGAGGTAAAATAATTGTGCAAAATAGCGGCAGTAGGTTTACTTGCCATTTAAGCTTTAGTGAAGCTTAAGGACTTCCAGAAGGCAACATTACTTGTGAATCAGTGTCACATCTCATTGCTACTGGATTATGAAGACCACAAAATCTGGTCTGGTCAAGAAAATCACCATCCTGGCCTCCCATTTTTATGCTGAATCATATTAGGACTGTATGTAAGTAAAAATATCTGTTTAGAAGCACTCTTAGTACTTACAGAAAATGTCTTTTAGTGTCTATCCTTAAAAAACAAAAGCTAACAACAACAACAAAATAATAATCCCAATACATTTTGGGTGAATTTACTTTGCCGTACAGATGCTATGGTTTTGAAGGCTACCAGAACTATCACTCAGTAAATGGTGATGGATATCTGAAGATAGAGGCACAGGATAATGAACAAAGTTGGACTGAGAGTGGATAGGTATGAGAAAGGGTGAATCTTTCCTCTTTGAAATATTTAAACTGTCATCCCTTGTTTCAATGTTTTCTGAGCCAAAGATTTGTTGCTGTTGTTAGTTTTATTGTTTCTTTTGCGTGTGACTATCTATATGTGAATGTGTGTTTTACAGAATAATAATATGACTCACTCCCTTTGGATTATTTCTAGAAGCCCATAGAGTAAAAGTTTTTTTTGACAGTGATGACTAAACAGTGTCCAAAGCAAGGGTGACCTCCACAAAAGACAGATGCCTCTAGCACATCCCTGGACAGGTATTATCTCTGTGTTTGGCTCCAAGCAAGGATGCTTCTTTCTTTGGTACCTGCAGCATGACTCCTCATCTCTCACCACTGGCTCTGTTATTACCCCACCTCACAGAAATATAAAAGCATGTTGAAAGGGGTGTGAAATAACATTTGACACTTCAGCTGGCTTTTTGATTCCCCAAAGATCCCTTTGTAGCATTTCCTCATAAATAGAGCAAAGTAGTTTTTTCCCTAGCCCTGTGGGGAAATGCCTGTCTGGTTGTGCCCATGTCCACGGTACAACAACATCATGGGGATGAGCAATGTTCTGTGGCTACCTCAAATAGCTCAAATAGGCACTTGGGCAATGATTTTGAGTGGACAGCATGTCATAATACATATAGCTAGGATTTGGCAGAGGCTGTGACCCAGTCTGATTTGAGCTGGCAGGGCTCATTGAGAGGGCTTTAAACTAGGTAGGAAGGGGGATGGGGCTGAAGCAAGGATTGCTGGGGCTGTGCCAGGGGGAGCAATGGCAAGGCCGGGGGATAAGGTAATGGCCCAGCTGAAGTGCATCTACACCAATGTACTCAGTAACAAACAGGAGGAGCTGGAAGCCATCATGCAGCAGGCAGGCTACGACTTGGTTGCCATCACGGAGGGACCACTCTCATGACTGGAGTGCTGCAATGCCTGGCTATAGGCTCTTCAGAAGGGACAGGCAGCACAGAAGGGGTGGTGGTGTGGCTCTCTATATTAGAGAGTCTTATGATGTTGTAGAACTCGAGGCTAGGAATGACAAGGTCAAGTCCCTTTGGGTTAGGATTGGCAGGGACAACAAGGCTAGTGTCCTGGTTGGGGTCTGCTATAGACCGCCGAACCAGGATGAGGAGACTGATGAGGAGTTCTACAGGCAGCTGACAGAAGTTGCGAAATCGTCAGCTCTTGTACTCGTGGGGGACTTCAACTTCCCTGACATATCCTGGAAGCACAACACAGCCCTGAGAAAGCAGTCTAGGAGGTTTCTGGAGAGCGTGGAAGATAGCTTCCTGACGCAGCTGGTTAGTGAGCCTACCAGGGGAGGTGCCCCGCTAGACCTTCTCTTCACAAACAGAGAAGGACTGGTGGAGGATGTGATTGTCGGGAGCTGTCTTGGGCAGAGTGACCACGAAATGGTGGAGTTCACCATTCTTGGCGAGGCCAGGAAGGGGACCAGTAAAACCGCTGTATTGGACTTTCGGAGGGCTGACTTTGAGCTGCTCAGGACACTAGTTGGTGGAGTCCCTTGGGAGGCGGTTCTGAAGGGCAGAGGGGTCCAGGAAGGCTGGGTGCTCTTCAAGAGGGAGATCTTAATGGCGCAGGAACGGTCTGTCCCCACGTGCCCAAAGACGAGCTGGCGGGGAAGAAGACCAGCCTGGCTCAACAGAGAATTGTGGCTTGATCTTAGGAGAAAAAAGAGGGTTTATAATCTTTGGAAAAGTGGGCAGGCCACTAGGGAGGACTATAAGGATGTAACGAGGCTGTGCAGGGACAAAATTAGGAAGGCCAAAGCTCATCTGGAGCTCAATCTGGCTACTGCCGTTAAAGATAACAAAAAACGTTTCTATAAATACATCAACACAAAAAGGAGGACTAAGGAGAATCTCCATCCTTTACTGGATGCGGGGGGAAACTTAGTTACAAGAGATGAGGAAAAGGCGGAGGTGCTCAATGCCTTCTTTGCCTCAGTCTTTAGCGGCAATACCGGTTGTTCTCTGGATACTCAGTACCCTGAGCTGGTGGAAAGGGATGGGGAGCAGGATGTGGCCCTCACCATCCACGAAGAACTGGTTGGTGACCTGCTATGGCACTTGGATGTGCACAAGTCAATGGGGCCGGATGGGATCCACCCAAGGGTACTGAGAGAACTGGCAGAGGAGCTGGCCAAGCCACTGTCCATCATTTATCAGCAGTCATGGCGATCGGGGGAGGTCCCAGTTGACTGGCGGCTAGCAAATGTGACGCCCATCTACAAGAAGGGCCGGAGGGCAGACCTGGGAAACTACAGGCCTGTCAGTTTGACCTCAGTGCCAGGGAAGCTCATGGAGAAGATCCTCTTGACAGTCATCATGCAGCACTTGCAGGGCAAGCAGGCGATCAGGCCCAGTCAGCATGGGTTTATGAAAGGCAGGTCCTGCTTGACAAACCTGATCTCCTTCTATGACAAAGTGACGCGCTGGGTGGACGAGGGAAAGGCTGTGGATGTGGTCTACCTTGACTTCAGCAAGGCTTTTGACACCGTCTCCCACAGCATTCTCCTCAAGAAACTGGCTGCTCTTGGCTTGGACTGGCGCATGCTTTGTTGGGTTAGAAACTGGCTGGATAGCCGGGCCCAAAGAGTCGTGGTGAATGGGGCCAAGTCCAGTTGGAGGCCAGTCACTAGTGGCGTCCCCCAGGGCTCGATGCTGGGGCCAGTCCTCTTTAATATCTTCATCGATGATCTGGACGAGGGCATCGAGTGCACCCTCAGTAAGTTTGCAGATGACACCAAGCTATGCGCGTGTGTTGATCTGCTTGAGGGTAGGAAGGCTCTGCAGGAGGATCTGGATAGGCTGCACCGATGGGCTGAGGTCAACTGCATGAAGTTCAACAATGCCAAGTGCCGGGTCCTGCACCTGGGGTGCAATAACCCCAAGCAGAGCTACAGGCTGGGAGAGGAATGGTTGGAGAGCTGCCAGGCAGAGAAGGACCTGGGAGTGATGGTGGATAGTCGGCTGAATATGAGCCAGCAGTGTGCTCAGGTGGCCAAGAAGGCCAACGGCATCCTGGCTTGTATCAGGAACAGTGTGACCAGCAGGGCTAGGGAGGTGATCGTCCCCCTGTACTCAGCTCTGGTGAGGCCGCACCTCGAGTACTGTGTTCAGTTTTGGGCCCCTCGCTACAAGAAGGACATCAAGGTGCTTGAGCGGGTCCAGAGAAGGGCGACGAAGCTGGTGAGGGGCCTGGAGAACAAGTCCTACGAGGAGCGGCTGAGGGAGCTGGGCTTGTTCAGCCTGGAGAAGAGGAGGCTCAGGGGTGACCTTATCGCTCTTTTTAGGTACCTCAAGGGAGGCTGTAGCGAGGTGGGGGTTGGTCTGTTCTCCCACATGCCTGGTGACAGGACGAGGGGGAATGGGCTTAAGTTGAGCCAGGGGAGTTTTAGGTTAGATGTTAGGAAGAACTTCTTTACTGAAAGGGTTGTGAGGCGTTGGAACAGGCTGCCCAGGGAAGTGGTGGAGTCACCATCCCTGGAAGTCTTCAAAAGATGTTTAGATGTAGAGCTTAGGGATATGGTTTAGTGGGGACTGCTAGCGTTAGGTCAGAGGTTGGACTCGATGATCTTGAGGTCTCTTCCAACCTAGAAATTCTGTGATTCTGTGAAATGGACATCATGTAATTCTTAGGTTGGCATTGGAGCTAGATAATCTTTAAGATCCCTTCCAACCAGAGAGAGACATTCTATGATTCTATGATTAGATCTTAGAGAAGATGAAACTGCTGGGTAAGATAAAAGTTTCAAGAAAGCCTCCATTTTGAGCTTTTGAAAGACCAATATGTAAATTAGTTCTCCCTATATTGAGCAGTGGATTTACTCTGATAATCTGTATTAACATCAGCATGAACTGCTTGTTTAAGTGTTGTTCTGCACTGTGTAGAAAGATGAAGACCACCAAACTGCTCTGATCCTGCTGCAGGGGATGTATCCTGACACACCAACAGCAAGCTGGTAAAAGGTGAGATAAGTTTGTGCGATGATTTAATGTACAGAGCTATCTGAAGCTGTCATAAAATAGCAACTTTATATTGGCATTTCTTTCATCTGGAGAGCCCAACAAGTTGGGAGAACATTAAAGCACTAATCTTAACAGAATTTAAATATTAACCCTATTTTAGTGCTCTTCCTGTCATTGCTAGCATGTAAACTAAGGCATAGATATAAATGATCATCTATTAAAATTTTGAGTCTTTTGTAGCCCTAACTGTTTAACAGAGACTCACTCCACAGATCTAACAAGCAAAGATAGTGCCTTGCCCAGGTCTCTTCATCATCCACATGCAAGCTGCCTGATTTTAAATAAAGGAAATTAATTTCTTAGAAAGATTCAAGACAAAGGATGAGAAATACTGAGTAGTGACAAAGATACAGTGGTGTTTTTTCCTGCTAAGAGACCTGTGGGAGAGAAGCAGTCAAAAAATCCTGAAGGAGAGTATCAAACGCAGGCCCTAGCTGAAGGAAGTAGGAAAAAAAAAAAAAAAAAAAAGGAAAAAAAAAAAAAAGAGTTTGAGCAGCATCAGTTTTTCAGAAATATGTATATACATATTTTAGGTGATTTTTCTCTAACAGTAGCTGACTGATGTATGCTATGTTCCTTAAAATGGTTTTAATTCTTCTGTTAAATTCCCTACTTTGTGAACTTTTTAGTTCTAGCCTGTGTTCAGTGATGTCTGATAAACACAAAAACATCCCACAGGCTTCTCTCTGATGCTTTTGGGTCTGTGTTAAGTGCTATCCAGTATCCACTAAGATGAAGGTGAGCCCAGTTTCAGCTTTTATGAAAATCTTTCTTTACTAATCTTTCTTTGGGACAGTTCCTACTGCCCTTGGTAGGAGGTGAGCTTATAATGATAGCAATAATTAATTTAAAATTTTTCAAGTTTCTCTCTTTGGTGAAGAATCATATTCCTGTGCTATACTGAGTCTTGCCATATGAAGTAAACCATCCCACTGGCTTCACTGGAGCTACTCAGAATGAGATAAAATGGAAACATTGGGCAGCAAAGCATTATTCTGGCTAGGAAAGTGTGCTTTAAGCTATAAAATATTAACTGTAAACATAAGTCAATGAGTTTTCACTTCTAGACCATGATTTTAAAAATAAGATATTAGTCTTAATAAGCAATGCAATATGCCACAACTGATGTGTTAAATACTAGAAAAAAATGCTCATGGAAACAGAACAGTGACAGATCTGTTTAAAAAATAAATACATAACAATTAAAAAAATATGAAGAAAAATTGCAAAGAGTGCAATTAAATGTTTAGGATATGATTGGATGTCACTTACTACCTCCAGGGTACCAAAAGTGCTGAAATAAAAACATAAGTGTAATTATAGAGATTCTGTCAGAACATCTAATTTTCAAAGCCATTTCACTGTTAAGAAATAATTGTCTTTTCAATGCTAGTGGCAGCTATGCTATCCAAGTTTCCAGGTATTCCTGTATTTCCTCTTATGAGAGGAAGTACATAAAGAAAAATCACACACACAACTTGGATATTTGGATATTTTTATTTCTTACATCGATGCCATTAAGTATTTACTCTGTATTTACAGTATTATAGCAGAGACCTGAATACATCTGTAGCATAAGAACAGGTCTTTTGTTCATTGACCATTGAATCTCTTTAAGTTTATAAAGGATGACGTATGTGTGGTCCAGATACTCAGTACACTCTAACCCATGTCATGGATTTTAATGGAGAAGGTCTAGACAGAGTTCATACAAACAGAAACATGAGAGCATGGGAGCTTCTGAAAGGGTGGTGAGCTGGGAACTGCAAGTGGTAAGAGTTGTGCCAATTTTTCCAAAGTGCAGATATACGTTCCTGGGTGATATAGCTAAGACATTACCCAAGAGCTATCAGTGGGCATTGTACATGTCCGTATGGGAACATAGTATGTTAATCCTGACCATTTCCGTGAATAGAAGATGATGGGTCTCCACAGAAGAGACCCTACCCCATCTGTTCCTATGCTGAAGCCATCTGAATTTGGCACAGAGCATCCAGAGATGCTGCTGAAACCTGGGCATTCTTCATATGGCTGGAAATGGGCAGGTTTTTTTTCCAATATTTCACTGAAATAAATACACTTCCTTCCCAATAGTCCCATGGGTAGAGTTATTCAGCAGAAGGAGGGGGTGAGAAGTTCACTGTGCTCAAGAATGGTTAAGAATTTGAGTATTTACTAAAATGTCCTAACTTTTTGATTTTGTCCCATCTTGTGGGAAGCCAAGTAAGCTCAGGGGGCTTCTGACAACAGACAGTTTTCTGTGCTAAATAGAAACAGAAAGTGTAAAAGTACAATCACAAGTGTTTCTGAACTGTTATCTGGGTCTTCAGCATGAACCCAGTAAAAGCAATGACCTAGCACTGAAGATCAGCCAGCCCTGGGTTCAAACACAACATGCCACAAATAACTGGCTTTGGGTTTGGATCTGCTCCAGTAGCGGGTAAGGATTTTTTGTTTGCTCTTATATTTGGTCCAGCAATTTTCCAAACTTCCATAAAAGGCTTGTTTTGATTTTGGCAGAAGGTAAAGTTCTGGGCCAGTTTCTGGAAGACAGGGCTGTTTACCTTTAGCAGTGGTTAATCTCATCAAAATTGCAATATGTATGATTAGCTATCTCTCTTCTTCCTGATGCAGAATAGTGTTTTATTTTAACCTGTTTTTGTTTGTTTGTTTGTTTGTTCGTTTTTTCTTTTTTCTTTTTTAACCCATAGCTTTTATTTTTTTATTATTATTTTTAACACAGTTTTTGTTGCATGCCTCGCCTGCTCCTTTAAATACTATCTGAGAGATACAAACATGCATTACCTATCACCATTTTTGAACAGTATATTTATAATTTTTATTATTTATGTTTCTAGCTTGCAGTGTTGGTGCAAATGTATTAAATACTGTTAAGACCTGTGTGCTTTAGCATCTGTGGAATATCATCACACCTCCAAGGCTAAGCCTGAAGCTAAAGTGTTTAAGAATTTATATGGCCATTCTTTTTCTCTCTCTGTGGCATTAGAGAGAGGGAAAAAAAAAAAAAAAAAGGCAATAATGGAATGCATAACCTATATCCACAGAAAATATTACTGGCCTATTTATGATTATGATTCACGGTTTGGTCACTAGAAATATACTGTTCTGCAGGTTATGCCTTTAGCAGTTATTTGTTAATGGCAACTCCTACACACATTTTCCTGCAAGTGTTTTGGATTTCAGGAGAGAAAATGTGTCCTTCAAACAAGTTATTTCTTTGAGGGATCTTTCTGTAAGTGGGTTCCGCTGTGTATTGACTACTCATAATATTTTCTGTTATCGTCTTGTCAGGGTTCAATTCATTACTCCATTCATTATTCAATTTGTTGGGCCATGAGCATCTGAATAATTGAAAACTGCAGAAGTATTATAAATTATAGTGTCTCCATGAAATCCCAGTTTTAGGGTTTATGACTTGACTTTAAGAAATCACTCTCTGTTGAAAGTTGGCATATGAGGTCTCATCTTTAAAGCAGAATCTTATCAGTGTGGTGTTTTTTAATAACTTTATTGTTGCATACTTAAGAACTCAGGCTGCTTAAATTATGGACTTTTTTTTAACAGTTTATCTATTTTTTAATTACTATTGCCATCTCAGTGATGTGGTCTGGGGACAGATAAAGAAATTAATTTATTTTGAGGTTAATAAGCAATTTACAGCTGTTAATTAAAATTCCTTTTTTTTTTTTTTTTTTTTTTTTTTTTTTTTCCCGTCTTCACTAAATAGAGTTAATATTGCCCCACTATATTAAAGACAAAATATTTTTGTGGTCTTTTGCAGGTCAATGATGTTCCTGTGCAGGAATATAAGCTGACATTTAGTTGTTATTTTAAAGTGCAGTATGTCTGACTCAAATGTGTTTTCTGATTTTATTTTTAGTTGCTCTGTTTTTATTTGGGAGTAATATTATATCTCCATTTTCTAGATAAATTATATTAAATAGCATCACATTTATTTAAGAGAACAGCTATTTAATTTCTAGAAACATGAATACAAACTAGCCTACATTCTTCTTTTGATTATGTTCCTGAAAGATCAACAGAGTTGTACCAGGGCTGTCTGTATTTCTTGCTCCTAATTCTAAACATTGCCTGTCATTTAAGCATTGCGTACATTTAGGTTGTAGGCCAAATTTGGGAAGATATGCTTGAAGCAATGAATTTGCTTTCTGTGTGGATCTGACATTAAGGTTACAAAATAATTTTTAATTTATTCCTGTGCTGATTGTTGCTAGCCTCATCTGCTTCAAAAATGACTGCTATGATGATCTAATTTTGCTATTACAATATAGGAAAATTTTATTATATAGGAAAATTTATAGTCATGCTATTGGCAAGCTACAAGATAGCAAGGATGATGTGATGAAGACACATGTATTAATTATGTGAAGCATATTCTTTGGTTTGGCCACAACCTTTTTCAGAAGACAAGAGAAGGACATTTTCCTGAGAAGTGTGATACTCATTGTCAGCTATTAGAGCTTGATTTTTTTAGCCAAACCCAAATGTTTGGCACCCTTGGAGACATCTTGTCTATCTTGTACTCCTCTGGCTGTTGGTCCAACAGGGTACAAGGCTCCTTAGCTTTATCAGCCCTCTCTGTGCAGGTGCTTCTACCTTACAGTCCAGCTCTTGGCCAAAGATTTGAATGTGTTTTGCCATGACATTAAGTGTTTGCCCGTTGCGACATGCTCTGCCCTTCTTTTGACCACTTGAATCTTTTCACTGTGCTCTTCTGTACTTCTCTTTGTACATCCCATCTTCCCATTCTACCACCTCTCTTCACCACTTCACTGGTAGCTCCCAGATTTTCTAACAATCATTTACTTTCTCACTTTCTGAATTCAAATGTCTTCCATAAGCAAATAAAAATAATAACTCTCCCATAGCTAAGATTTTTGATGTTTACACACACCTATATAATATATGAAATATATATATATCATTTAGGTTGGAAAAAACCTCTAGGGTCATCGAGTCCAATCATTAATCTACCAAGTCTACCACTAAACCAGGTCCCCAAGCACCATATCTACACATCTTACAAAAACCTCCAGAAATGGTGACTTAGCTACTTCCCTGGACAGTACATTCCAATGCCTCAGAACTCTTACATTATGTGTACACACATTATGTACAAGTCTTCAAACATTAATTTCTGTATATGCATATACATACTTGTGTACGTATATACTCATAAAATGTTTATAGACTGGAAAACACGATTCTGACCAAATATCATCTAATGCAACTTTTATCTCATCTTCCCTTAAAACATCATTTGTCTACTTTTCTTGGCATTTTAGGTCTGTAGATATATGGCTGTGTAGTTCTGTGTCAACTAGGGTGATCATTCTCCCATCAACTTGGAAGACCTGGGGTCTCTTATACAGCAAACAGCTGACTGCAAATTTACAGCCATGAAATAATTCACCTAGAAGAAGCAAAAATGGAATTGCATAATAATTTGTAGAATCTGCCCCTCTCCGCAAAGAAAAGGAAAGAAATAAAGTTGCCACACACTTATTTCCTACTGGTGTGTATTGCTGTTTCTCCAACATGAAAGAAGTAAATAGAGAAGTAAATTCATCCCTTTGTGATTTAAAAATTATGAATTCCCACTGTTACAAAAAATTGTATTAATTATTTGCCAGAGTCAAAGTTCACATCATGTAAAAACAGAAAACAGCAGCTCAGTGTTGGTGTGACAACGGCAAGTTATCTTAATGTGGTTGTTGTTCTTGTGCCTACAGGACTGCCTGCAGTTTGACATTAGTAGTGCTGAGCCTGCTGGAGTTTTGCTTATAACTTTATCAGTTCCTGAACTTCCTTCTTATGGTCACACTTGTGAATCACTGTGAGAGGCAGCACCAAAAATATGTCTTCAGAACTAGTCAGTAACTATACACTAAGGACCAACACAAAGAGAGATGATGCCCATGTTTTGTTGTGGGCAGGCACACAAAGGACGACACAGGAAAGTCACCATAGTCTGTGTTCTTTTACTTAGCTAAATAGCTGAATACATGTACAGATGTATTGTCTGCACACAGTCTTTAGTGAAAGTGAAGCCAGCACATACCTTTTGTATTCATATATATATATATGGTAGGAAAAGGGCAAGTTTGTTTCTACCTGCATCTGAAACACTTATGGGCATCATGATGGCATTTTTGTTTGGATATTCAGTTGGTGGGTCTCACAGATCATGGGCAATATTTTAAGTGACTCTGTTCATTTGGGAAAAATACTAGGGAAACTACAAGAACCAGATGAGGGACACAAATAAAGACATGTGGCATCTGTTTGAGCCACAACTTCGTTTACCCCTGCCATCCCTGCATTGCTTAGGGACAGTGGCACAACACAGTCAAAGTATTCCAGCATAACCATACCCCAGAGTCTGCTTCTCAATGTTAAGCTTAATATTGAACACCCAAAACGAGAGAGGATGAAGAGTGAGGTTGGGAGTGATGAAAAGGAGCATGTGGGCATGTGCAGTTGCAGTAGGATAGCAGATGGTAGCCTTGCATAAAGAGGTTCCAGGCATGGGATCCCATGGGGTAGGAAGTAGAGGAGATGACCTTCCCTGAGAGGGATAGGAAGGTTGCTCAAAGCCCCTAGAAGGGAGTGGAAATTGGTGAAGGGCTTGTACACATTGGACCAGATTAAGGGGCTTAGAAAGATATTCAACAAACTCATGATGTATAATAAAAAAACTATGAAGAAATGAAGGGTTCTGGACCTGTGGAGGTGCAGGTGGACTATGCCATGGGGAGTGACCAACTGTAAACCCAGTGTGGAGCTGGGGAGTGTAGGCAGCACTGAAAATGAAAGGGAATAGGAGGAGGGAGGTTGATGAGCAATGAAGAGGGTAAAAAGGTTAGCAGTGAATTGTGCAACATCCTGCTTGCTTTATTTTCTGTCCTGCTATTGACAATCTTATTTCTCAGTCATTATTTAATGGGCAGTTTGTCTGAGTGAGAAGTAAGACTGATTAGGTGTAGGAAGCAAAGTAATTAAAGCTGCAGGATAAAAAACTGCTTTAGGAAATCTGCCCACTCGCATTCTTTATATCAACGACATTGATATTAACATTTCCCAATAAAATAAATGATTTAATATTAAAACTATTTTTCTTGCTTGTTTTCCATACTTTTAAAAATAAACTCAGGCTCTTCAAAATGCATCAAACTTGATATCCAGTTCTATAATCAGTTCAAACTTGTTTGACAAATTCCAGCTAGGATCTGCAATGAGTGCTTTTGAGACCTACCTGGATTTTTATTTATGAGTTTTACAGGGTGCACAAAAATGGGTGTACAGTGAAAATACATCTTTAACAGTGGGGGAGCAGAATTTGTGCCACAAAACCACAGAACATAGAATCATATTTAATATATTTAGTTTGCTATTGGAAAAAGATTGCTTGTAGGAACGTATAAAACTACTTAGGTATTTTTATAGAACTTTTGCATAAATCTTTTATCCATAACCTGATCTAGTGACATAAATATTAGCAGCTTGTTTCTATTTCATCTACTGTAGAACCACTGCTGTCCTACAGCAATAACCAGCAAGGGAATAGAGCTATTTGCTGCTGTCATAAATAAGAAGGGGTGTCACAGCTGTTTTCATTTGACTGAGCAGTAATGGAGTTAATTATACTTCCAGTCTCTTTGTTTTTGATCTGTGTTTCCAAAGTCATCTAAGCTTCTTGAATTCTTGCATTTTTTTTAACCCTTTTTTCTACTCACCTGTAGAAAAGACTTTGTCTTCGATTTGGAGAGGGTTTAGTTGTTATAATTCTTTTTAGCATTTATCCAAGCTTTTCTTATTAGTTAAAATTTATTATATGAAAATCTCTACTAAAAATCAATGTATTTATTTGTCTGGTACATCATAATGACAGAAGGAGACCATGGTCTTTCTCTAAAAGCAGGCTTATAGACTTACCTTTATTGGAAAATAAGTCTGTGTTAAAATCCAACAATTCAGATATCTTGCTTTAAGCAAAAGAACAAAATAATAAAGCTGTGCTTTGATCAAATCAATCACATTGTTAAATGATTGTAATTAAGGAAGTCAAAAGGATGGCCAGACCTGCACAAATGGGATGACAGTTCCTATTTAGGAGCACTAGCCCATAAAACTGCTACACAACAACACATTTGGCAAACTGTATTGTAAAAAACCTCTGTGTTGTTGCTCATTTGTAGCTTTGTCTGTTACTTGCATTTTTGTTTGGTTTTGCCCTCCTTTTTTTTTTTTTTTTTTTTTTTTTTTTTTAATGTATAGAATAAAGATACGAATAATATAAAGATAAGAATAAATAGAGCAAAATCTTCATTTATAGTTTTTAATGGCAATATCTTGAATATGGCCAAGTTTTTCTCAGAGAATTCAATACATCTGTAGTCATGCAAAGAAATAGAGGTGTTGAAATGACTGTATGATGACTCTGATTGTGAGACAGGTTTATAAAGTTATTGGTTTGATGGGTCTCAGGCACTGAGCATGTGTGAAAATCACAGTCGACACTTTTCTAAATATCTGCATATTTTAAAATATCTCTCAATATATACACAGTGATTTGCAAATAAATATGTGATTAAATGAAACAGGATAGCAGCAAGTGCTACAACTATAATTCTCTAATATAAATCATTAATAATAGTTAAATATCAAAAATACCTTTGATATGGAGATAAACAAGGAGATAACTGTAACAAACAAAAACATAATTGCTTATTATATTTAAAATAAAAGTTACCTGAAATTTAGTATGAGAAAAAACATTTTCAGTAATATGCGCCAGCATAGAAAGTCTATGATAAGTAATGTCACTCTCAGTGCATTTAACCAGTCCTCAGATCCAATTGCTATATTGTTATTACAGCATTGCAAGATCGAGAATTCCATATTATTTTATCCCTTTGTTTATTACATTGACAGATAATTAACAGACAGAGTGAATTGAAACAGATGAGATAAGAAGAGGTGAGGTATACTTCGTAGCTGTCCTGCCAAAGTGCCCCTTTGATGAGGTCAGGACACAGAGATCACCATGTGCCTGAGTGATATCTCTTATGTGAGCTTTTAGCAGGTTGCCCTCTATCTCAAACTAGCTCAGTACGGCTCAATAGTGCATATGTTGAGCTGTTACTTATCTGATTTTGTAGGTGAGGAGTGATGCTGACATAATCAAATCTCTTCATAGAAGACAAAAAATGGTTTTGGAGTGGGAAGAATCCTTGTTCTCTGATGACTTGAGATTAGTTCAGACTAGAGAGTGAGGTCAAGTTTTTTTGTTTCCCACTGCCAAAAACCTCAGTCACGTACCTCACTTAATGTGACTATATATGATCTTGGTTCCTTTTCCTGTTGATGTAAGTTCTATTCACCCTTTTCTGAAAAGTAGGGAGAAAATTTGATTTGTTTTTGTTTGTTTTGGTGTGATTTTATTTTATTTTATTTTATTTGAAGCTGGGCAAAATGTAAAACCCAGATTGTATTGTGAGATATATAAAAACTCTACTCTCAATAATGGATTTAGCCAAACTACAGCCTGTGCTACAGAAGGTCAAATCTTTCACTCTGAAGTCTTTCAGACTCTGAACCCAGTTTGCATATTGAGCTCTCAGAACTATTTTCAACTACCAAGAGCATCTGAGCATGAAGAACACATTTCTTGATGTCTTTAGTTACAAATTGGCACACAGATGGGCTGTAGTAGCATGATGGGGAGGGGGTTCACATCTTAAATCCGCTCTGTTTATTACCCAGGAAGTTTTGATCAAGTTTATGGTGTTAAAGACTCCAACATATCAACTCCATTGAAGAACAGGACAAGCTATTGTAAATATGAACCATCAAAGCATTAGCCATTTCAAAGAAATGAAGCAAATCAATTGTTTTCTATAAAGGTGCCTTTCAGATCTCCTTTTTCAGGTTCTGAGATCCCTTATCAAGTTCAGCATTATTAAATGTTGGACTATGGACTGCAAGAGTAATTTTTTAGGACTTCTAAAGGGTCACTTTGCTGCTAACATGCTTGTCTTTGCATTTATTTTACTTGACCTAAACAGGGTTACACACGCACGTATGCACACACACATACACACACAATATGCATAAACCAAGATTTATTCTGTTGCATATAATACTTGCTTGAGCTCTAACCCAGCAAAGAATTTGAGGACTTATAGAAGATCAAGAATGTGCTTGAAACACTTTCATCAGATGGGGTTGATATTTCCAGCGCAACACATTCACTAATATAATTATCTGGTTTAGTTTCTTACTGTTTATATGCAAGAAAAAAAAAATACTGCTTGCACTGGGGAAATGTAGGATTTCTTTGTAGTATTCCATATGTACTACACATATGCACCTGTAAACAGCTACATATCCAAATCAGTGGGATAGTTTCTTTATTTGAGTTGTCCATCAGCTGCTGGAAATATGCTGCAGAAACACTGTGCTGATGCTCTCCATATTAGGACAACAGAGATTGTTTGTACAAGTATTCAAGGGTTGGAAAATACTCAATCCATTCTGCCTGTTTTCTGCTCAGCATAATGGATGTGAAAATATTTTGATGTTAATGTTGTATTTATAACTTTTATTCTACTAACTTTAAGGAATTTCTGCTCAAAAAAAAAAATAAAATCCAATGAAATGTAGGAATTACTTAAATTCAAGCACAGAGGGCATCCATCTTAAAGTACATGCTTGAATTTAAATAGAAGGTTAAATGTCTTCATAGAATGCAGTCAATATTTTCAGCCCAGTTAGCCTTTCCATTATGCTTGGTAATTGAAGGCACCTGACTTCAATGTATGCTTTCTTTAACACACCAAAGCACTGAGCTGCCATGTTTAAAATAATAATAATAATAATAATAAAAAAAACAAAAACAAAAACAAATAAAGGCTAGAATGAATTTCCTTTTCCAGTAAAAAGTAGAATTTCCTCTCCAAAATTACATTGGCTTGAGTTCCATTATGCCTTATATACTTTCCAACACCAGTGACAGGTTTAAGATCTGGTATTTGTGATGCTTAAGAGCTAAAAACATATGATTTATATCTCTGGAAACGGCATTTCTCGCTTTTTAATGGGACAAACAGAAGTTGCACCTAGCTCTGGAATGTCCAGAGTAATTGAATCTTAAAGCTATAATATGCATATAAACACAAAAGTTACTTCAAGTCATTTTAAAACATGATTTTAAATTAATTAGTTATATCTTTCTCAATTTGAAACCAAATCTGGTAATAATTTAGCAAGATGGATTTTGGACACAATATCTATCATACATGCCTGCTTTCCAAAGCATGCAGTAAAACACAGAGTTTTTTACACAGAGTAAATTGCTTGATTGCTTCACTTTCTTCCAAGATTCAGCTCAGTGGAGTAACAATGGGACAAAATTGGTGAGAGAAAAGACCTTTCCTGTGCCTCAGTGACAAAATTTTTCATTTTTTTTACTTTCTTGTAAACCTCATCTTCTAATCCAGGTCTCCTATTGACCCTGCAAGAATCAGTCAGGAGAAAGGTGACAGGGTCTGTTTTCCTTTTTTTTTTTTTTTTTTTAAATTTTTTTTAAACTTTTTTATTTTAGAGCAAAACTATCTTAAAAAAAAAAAAAAAAAAAAAAAAAAGCAAATTCTCTTTCATGGGATTTTAAACTGTGTATATGAATAGTGAACATTTCTCTAAAAGAGGAATGGTAATACTATTCTGACATAAATGTAAATCTACTTTTTCCTACAAATTAAGGCTTCAAAAATTATGAATATATTCTTGATGAATACTGATATCCTCTCCTTTTTCCTCCACATTTTTCCTACCCTTTACAACTCCCTAAATTATAAGGGAATTAAAAGTCCATTAGATATTATACATTAACATATGCTATTATGGTTCTAGCTAGTAAGCGTGGGCAGAAGCTGCTGTGTGATACGATTTTCCATTACTGTGCTTTGGAGGCAAAACATAATATTGTTTAATGTTTTGCTATTTTTTTTAATAAAGTGATAAATTTCTAAGCTATGTCATGTGACCTAAAATAGGGAAAGAAAATACTTGTTTCTAAAATATTCTTTCCATTAATTACTATATTGAAAAAAAGCCTAGTTCATTCCAGGTTTCCAGACCATGTCAAAGCAGCCTTTTATAGACATCTATAGAATACCATCTCCCAAGGAAATTTGACTTTTCTTTTTTTTTTCTCAGTAAACATAGTTGCCACCTGCTTTGAAACAAAAATAGCAGTTGTAAATTTTTTGAAACATAAAAACATACAGTTTTTAGGTTCTGTTTGCTTTGGGTCTGCCAGATAAGCCTCCAGGAGCAAGAGGTTATGGGCTATATGTCCTTGACAAAGTCGGCTGCCCTTGCTATATCCTCATTTTGCCACATATACAATGGTATAATGCTTCTCTACCTCATGAGATGGAACTTAGAAATTATATTTAAAATTTTCAATGTGTTTAGAGAGGATTTTTCAAATCTGTAACATGTTTAATTGCAAAGTACTACAGCTGGGCAAAATATTGGGCATATTAGTGCTGTGTTTTCTACCAGTTCAAAAGGCTTTATCATTGTGCTACCACAAATTTAGGGCAAAATACCAGGTATAAATCTTAACAGTCAGAGAAATTTACTTACAGTTACCTTTTTTAATATTATTGATAGCAGATTTATATCTGTGACCAGGGAAGAAGTCATCTGAATGCAGTCATGGATGATTTTAAATTAAACATAAAGTTTAAGAAAATTCTGGCTAAATGTCATCAAGATCCATCATACCAAGCTGTCTGAGAGGCTAAAGGGCATGCTGTGAGTGAGATGAAGGGCAAAAGCAGAGCCAGAGCCAGCATGTGCAGGCAGTGTGGTATGGGGATTGTCACAGGAGCAATCTGAAGAAGATGGTCACTCCATTTGTGTGACCAGCTCCCTCCTAACATCTATTCCTCTGCTCCATCCCCTTCTACCATTTCTATGCAGGCAGCATTGTGGGCTCCTGAGCAAAGATTTATTTATTTATTTATCTCTAAAAATCCAGCTATAATTTACAACTCTTCTTTCTGTGTTTACCATAAAAGGAAAAGTCTAAATTTGAAATCAAATTTTAATGTGAACTGAAATTTAATATATGGAAGACATGGAATATTTATGGCCATGTTGTTTGTATTTGGAGATAAAAATAGCCTTTTCATGAAAAACACAATATTGACCCAAATTCCATTGTTTCCCCTGCAACACATACATTAAGGAGTCCTAAGTAGATAACGGGAAAGAACAATAATAAGGATAACAATAGGTTACAGAAACAATTAGGTAAGGAATAACACATGACAGGTAATCCAGTGGTAAATTTATAGGCATGCTGCTCTCTCCTCAGGAGCCCTATGAGACACCAGGCCAAAGGCCAAATACATTCCCAAGGAATGTGTACTGAATCACAGGCCTGCAGACTGCTTGCTATTATTAGAATTGTAAAATGTTACTGCTGATTTTTGTATATCACACTGTGTGGTTAATTTAAAAATGTGGCCAGGCAATTTATTGTGTGTATGGGATGTCTATTTTCAATACAATTTTCTTTGATTATTTTAAAATGTGTTGTTAGATTTAATTCTTTTTAAATGCATTTTCAATCCCCAGGAGGACTGTCAATGAGGCTTAAAAAGCTCTCAGTACCTAGGCTTTGTTCTGGCATTTTGGTTTCACACTCATCCACTGAACAGTAAATGTTTGTTTTCAAGCTGATTTTCCCCAACCTAGAAACCTTTTTGTAAACCCAACCAGTGCTGTGCCAGTTAGGGAAATGCAGGAAAAATAATTTAAAATTAGCAGTGGCAGCAATGGGCTCACACACAAAGCAGAACTATGCCTGTGCTCCTGCATCAGCCAGTCTCACCTGCACTGCCTGAAAGGTCTCCTGGGTCTGAAGCTTCATGCTGGGACACTGAGATGCCTGCTTGAACAGTGTTGGTGAATAAAAAGGAGATGGAGATAAGTACATATTGTGCTGCCCACACCAGTAATGAAAGCTTTAAATGTCTGGAAAACGGAGTTTTGCAGCATTCTGAGGAAAGCTAATGGTTTTTTCTTGAATTTGAATTGCTGCAAGATGTCTGTATCTGAAAGTTTATATATAGGCAGAAGAACTGTTTTGGATTATGAATAGAATCAGGTCTGATTAATTACTTATAATTTTCCTCTCTAAAACATTAGGCCGTCAGTTCTTTTGCAGTTCTAGGGAATAAACGTGTGATATAATAAAAATATTTGTGATATTTTGTTTGTTGTTTGAAACAGTGAAATGAAATAAAATGAAGTCCAAGA